>NW_022991295.1:99474-237804 GCF_902827175.1 Gymnodraco acuticeps
CGTAGTACAGGGCACAGGTGGCTGCATAGCAGTGCTAATTAGCAGAGGTGTGGACTCGAGTCACATGACTTGGACTCGAGTCAGACTCGAGTCACAAATTTGATGACTTGAGACTCAACTTGACAACATCACAAAACACTTGCGACTCGACTTGGACTTGAACACCAATGACTCGGGACTTGACTTGGACTTGAGCCTTCTGACTTGAGGTGACTTGATACTTTAATTCAGAGGTCTCCAACACGCCGATCGCGAGCTGCCGTTAGAAGAGCAGACTCCCGTTGGGGAGAGCAGAATCTTCAGCCGGCAGCCGCTCCTACTCTTGCTGAGAATCCTTGCAGGCAGGGGCGGGTCTTTATTTAGCCACCATGCGGCCAATCATATGCGAGGACACACAAGGATCATACCATTATGTGAAAGAAGGGTGGGGGGCACAGCATGTGTAGTGGTACAGGCCAGCTGCACAGAGTCGGATTTAAATGCAAGCCCGTCGGAAAAAGTCAAGAAATGAGCGAAAACCGAAAAAAGAAGCAGCATCTGGCTGCTTTTCAATGATATTGGAGAAAGCAAAGCTGAGTGCAGGATTTGTAAAATGAAAATAACCTTCAGAGCAGGGTTTTTTTTTGGTAACCACTTTATTGTCAGAGGTGGGAGAAGTTCAGACAATTAAAAAAAGTTACAATCAGGGTTCCCGCGGGGTCTTAACAAGTCTTACATTTGTTAATCTGAATATTTAAGGTCTTAAAAAGGTCTTAAATATGATTTAGAAGGTCTTAAAAATTATCGGATTTGAAAGGTACTTCTGTGTTGCGATAGCGTCTAAATGTGTTTTGGGGGAAATGTCCGGGCTGCAAAGTAACCAGTACGGTAACAGCCTTTCAGTTCCCCCCAACAATTTGTATTGAATTAAATCAACATGGAACCAGTAATCACTAACTTTGTTTCCCCCGGCCCCTTATTGGAGAACACCCAGCTAGTAACCTAGCAACCAAGCTTCAGCTCATGTAGCCTATCTTCGAATCTACTTACAAATAAATATGGGGAAGTGTAAGTTCAACTGTATTTGGTTGGAAAACATCTAATTTAGTGCTTGGTTGAAACCAGTGGAGGGAACGTGTTTGAAGCCCGCTGCACCTTTTGCAAAATAAATTAGCGTTTGTTTTGCTAATGTAGCGTTAGCTAGTGCAGCAGCAGCTAATGCAGCGTTGGCTAGTGCAGCAGCTCCCGCAACAACACCGGGGGACCTCCGGGCGAAGTTTGGGTCTACGTCAACCCTAAAAGCGGAGGTGATGTAGACGCTAAATACCGTAGCTAAACACCAATCATACAACAGCAACGATGAAATAGTGTAGCCAAGGCAGCAGAGCTCTGAATATAGCTCTTGTCAAGGGCGCCGGAAGCTGGGGGGCCATTGGCCCCCCTACTTTACGGCCCTGCCCCACATTTTCGCAGCAGCGGATGCCGCGGAACCCTGTACACATCCCGTTTCAATAATTCCCCTCTACTCTAAAGTCGCATCTAAAAAGAACGCCATCTGATCTAGCTGTGTATATTGTTGTTATTGTTGATTGTTATATTCAATCTCATTAGCTACAGGCATTTTTGAAGCTTGTAAAGGGAAGAACACAGCTCGCCTCTCACTCGCCACTCTGCTCTTCTACAGCGCCGCTTCCCCTCCCTCCGCTGACATTATGAATGTAAGGCATAGTAATCATAGATAACACCGCAGGGTCCGTTACAGTTTGTTTTCATCTGATTTCAAATAAACAAAGTCTTGGCTTTCAGAATATTAAACTTGTTTCGGCAAATTCAGATGATAAATACAGTTTTGAAGCTTCGGCATAATTACAAGCGGAGAACGGAGTAATTTGACGTCACAGCAAGCATAACAACAGCCGGTGTTTTTCTTGAAAGTTTTCCCCGGGAAACAAACGCAAAAATACACAAACACACACACGTGGTATACACGCACACACTCGCAAGCTCCCCCCAGACCAGTAATCCAAACGAAAATATCTTCCCTCCGTACTACTTTGATCATTTGCTCCGCTAATAATCAATCAGATCGATCCAGAGAAGAGGAAACTTTAAGGCCTTTTTCTCAAAATGATGACTCGGTGACAGTCATTATATAATGTGACATATGTTGCTTAATATAGTACAAAAACAATCCTGATATCATTAGAAAGCTAGGAATCTCCTCTTTCCAACAGTGTATACAACTCAAAATGTGTCTTCGGATCAATGCGACTGATTTCGATGGAGCAGGTCACTTTGCATTAGGTAAAATACAGCAGGCAGACATAACAGGAAGAATATGTACATTTTAATCCAATCAAATAGGACATTGTCACACCATTCAAATGTATCCATGTACATTACAACCAATAACAAAGCTTAGATGTGTTTATTTGTTACGTTGTTTACGTTATGTGTTACGTTGTTCAGTGTGTGTCCGCCGTTAACCTAGATAGATAAACTTGCAAACATGTCAGAAGAACTGGCGCATAAGAAAACAAAATACAGTCAAACTAAGCTGAAATTCAACAACTTGAATGTCACATCCCTGACATCCACAACTCCGGAGCCTGGTCCTTCAACCATAGAACCAGCTCCGGAGCCTGGTCCTTCAACCACAGAACCAGCTCCGGAGCCTGGTCCTTCAACCATAGAACCAGCTCCGGAGCCTGGTCCTTCAACCATAGAACCAGCTCCGGAGCCTGTCTTCAACCATAGAACCAGCTCCGGAGCCTGGTCCTTCAACCATAGAACCAGCTCCGGAGCCTGGTCCTTCAACCATAGAACCAGCTCCGGAGCCTGGTCCTTCAACCATAGAACCAGCTCCGGAGCCTGGTCCTTCAACCATAGAACCAGCTCCGGAGCCTGGTCCTTCAACCATAGAACCAGCGCAGCCAGATGAACCCCAGCAGCAGCTCTGCGGCCGCAGAGGCTGTCAAAACCGCCGCCGCCGGCATCGTTGAACCGAAACAGGCTGGTTCCGACTGCATGGAGGTTTGTTGTCGGGACATTGAGACGGGCAAATAAAAGCTTATTTGGGCCAAGAGAAGGTACTTCAATGCAGAATGGTACAAAAACAGAGAGTGGTTAATTATTTGCAAAACCACTAAACGAGCCTTCTGTGAAATATGCAGATGTGCTGCTGTCAAACGGCTTGTAACTTTCTCCAAATGTGGAGATGACAGCTTTGTAAATACCGAGTTAATAACTGGAACTTTTCACAGAGCTTACTTCAGTCAAACACCAGTCAACATTCAGCTTGTCAAACAAGAGAGTAGCGGGAAAAAAGAAGAGATTGAATGAGCAACTGCGCTGGTCTGTAGTTTAATGTACAGGAAAGGAGTGAGCAGAGGGTTGAGTTGTCCATTCTTGTTCTGTTTTCTCTGACTATCTTCCTCCTGAAGACCCTCTCAGACTTCCATTTGCTCGCGCTACTAAAATGACACGTTACCATGGAAACCAAACAATGGTGTAGCTGTATTGAAGTCCGAGTGGAAACAGTAACATTTGGTGCGTTATGTTAGAATGAAACAAATCAGATTTAGTCAGAAATCGGGATAAATGCGGGATAAATATGACCCCGGGAGGAAAACGGGAGTCTCCCGCGAAAATCGTGAGGGTTGGCAAGTAGGCTATGTCACATACACACGCACTTTTTGGCCCCCGCACTTCTGAAATGAATCCGGCGCCGCTCCTTGTCACTCTCTCTCTCTCACACACACACACACACACACACACACACACACACACACACACACACACACACACACACACACACACACACACACACACACACAGCACACACACACACACACACACACACACACACACACACACACACACACACACACACACAAGGGCTGCTCGATTATGGCAATAATCAAGATTATGTTGGTCAATAATTAATATCATGATTATTAAATATGATTATTCATTGACTTTGAAAACATCCATTTATTGAACTTTAAAACAAATAATAATTTGAACAGTATCTTTTTAACTGTTGATTACCCTGAACGTATAATTCAACTGAAAAACCAATACAAAAATTTATTAAATACATGATACATTACTAAAAAATTCATTAGATCAAATATGTTGTAGTGCACTGTCACAACCTAGCAAAGCAAAATAATCGTTTTTTTCGATTATGTTGTTTTCGTAATTGTGGCAGGCCAAAATCGTAATTTCGATTAAAATATGATTAATTGCACAGCCCTAACACACACACACACACACACAAGCACACACATACACACTCAAGCACACACAGACACACACGCATACACACTTTTTGTCTAACACGCTAACACAGTTCTGTACTGTTATGCTGTTATGTTCAGTCACTGTTCTTATGTTGAACATGAATACATTTACTTTGTAAGTGATTATGGGACGTATTTCTTCTTTCATATCAATTTCCCTTCATACTTTATTCCCGTTAAATAGGTCTTAAATTCTATTCAAAGTGGACTTAAAAAGGTGTTGAAAAGTCTTACATTTGAGTTGGCGAAACCTGCAGGAACCATGTACAATAAAAAGTCCTGCATTCAAAATGTTACAAGTAAAAGTAGAAAAGTATTAGCATCAAAATATACTTAAAGTACCACCTGCAGAGGGATCTAGATTCAGGTGTTCTTTTCCCCATAGAGACCGCCTCACTGCACATTATCCCTTGCATAAAGATAGATTGTGGGTCCCTTACAACATGTTGTACACAGTGGAAATAAACATTCTGGTTACCTCAACATCAGGGATCTTATCAATTAAACTCCTTCTGAATCAAACCGTCACGGTAGCCTTACCTTACTGATCCCTCTCAAATTAGAAAAACACACGTTACTTTACCAGCAGAGAGAAAATGGATTATTAAATTATTAATGTGACTAATAAAGAGCAGTTTGATAATTAAGTATTATTCTGTTGATCGATGTCATTACATTTGATGAAAAGCACATAATGACTTGTTTAAGACTCGTTTTCTCAAAGTTTAGGACTTGGACTTGACTTGAACTTGCCCATCCTGACTTGAGACTTGACTCGGACTTGAGCGCAAAGACTTGAGACTTGACTCGGACTTGAGCACAAAGACTTGAGACTTGACTCGGACTTGCAAAACAATGACTTGGTCCCACCTCTGCTAATTAGTGATGGCAAAATGAAGTTTTGAATGAAGCATCGAACCACTTGGACAATTGTGTCGGAAATAGGTTCATTTCTCGAAGCTTCAGGTACAGTGACCTCTCCTGGCGAAGTGCAAGGCTGCAGTGGGTTTAACGTATCTTTGCCTTGAAAAATATTCGATGCACACACACACTAAGACTGAATAATATCATGTTCTATTTGCAATTAAAGATTGATAATTGTATGTATTGGGTAAGGTTATTGAGAAGAGACTAGAGAGTGCTGGACATGTTTTTGGGAGGAGAGGGCCTTTTATCAGTTATTAAAGTTGAAAAGCAATGATTCAAATACATCCATTCCAGGCTTTGAACCAGCTGCGCGGAGGACATCGCTGCATTCGGGCCCCGGCTCTACCCACTGGGCTATCTATTCCTTGAAATATTGAACTGTTTTTATATGACTGATAATTCTTCTCCACATTTCGAAGTGTTTCCCGAGCCAGAACGACCTATCTTTCTTCCTGGCTTGCTCTATAATGATACTACAATTCAAATGCAATACCAACAACAACTCAACAGCAACAACGCAAACTACGACAACAACCCACACATTGCGCATTGTTTAGAGCGGTCATAAAGTGTTGAAGCGCTCAAATTCGAAAATGTTTCAACCTGTCACCCGTCAGAATCGAGACGAGGCAGTGCATTGAATCGCGTGAATGGACCGCGAACCAGTCAAGTGATTCATTCAGGAAATGAAGCAGTTGTTGCTTCGGACGTCACATGTCACGTGATTTGAAGCAGTTGCTGCTTCAGACGTCATATGTCACGTGATTTGAAGCAAGCTTCGAAGCACTGCTTCTATGGAATAGGAAGTCCAGGGTTGAAGCTCCGTTCGAAGCTTCAGTGTCAAACTGCCATCACTAGTGCTAATGTCAAAGACACAAACATTATACATTATATGTTTATTTTACCAGGATGCAGGGACACAAATATTTGGGAAGGCCTAGCCTTCCCTAGCCTACAGCACCCGCCGCCCCTGGCGAGCGGCCCCGTTGAGGGAGTTTACAGATGAAAAGACTCAGCCATGTTTATGCAGCACTACACGTGGAAATGTGGTCTCGCAAATCGCGCAGATTACATAGGCCAACATGTATATAAACCTGCGGCGGAAACCCCTCTTGTCTCTCAGTGAGTGTGATTATTTTATAAAAGTAACGAAGTAACGCGTACCGGGTAGCGCTGCGTACCGGCCGGTACTGGACTTGTAAAGAGTTTCGGTTCAAGTCCGGTTAAAACCGGAACGCCGGGAACCGGTACTTGGACTCGCAAAACAACTAGCACTTACGTATATTCTGGTGTCTGTGGTTATTTAAACATTCCCTGATAAACGTTATTCAGCGTCAATAAATGAGTGCTAATCCCAGTGTGCTCAGTGTACAACATCACATGTCATTTCACCTTCGATTTACGGTTTGAAAACGTAGCATTTCGCCACATGCTAATGCTAACCGGAAGTGAATAATTTTCAGAATAAAAGTATTAAGTTAATAGTGTGAACTTCCGGTTTTTTCAGAATAAAACTGATTTAAATTAAATAGTGTATTTAATTCAAAATTACGCCATATCAATATTAATTTTAATTTCCAACAGTATGTATGTACATCACTATGTATGTAGTATGTACTGTATAATGTACACTTGTAGAGTTGTAGAAAAGACATGGTGTACAGACAGTACAGTACACTCTGACTGTACAGTCACTACAGTGTATACTGTATAGTAGGTGCGTAACAGTGTAATGCGTATAGTCTACTCTACACTCTACCTTTCAGCAACGTTTTAGGGATTTAGGCTCAGTCAGCTCAGGGACTGTTTGGTTACTTTAGTTTGGTAAATGAAATAAATGTTTGAACTTTGTAGTAGTTCACTGTAGTTGCTGTCATAAGTCATTTATAAGTGGCAAAAAGTGTTTTTTTACATTTGTACTTTGTAGAGAAATGTAGACACAAGTTGGAAGGGAGCACAATAAACCTGACGAGTTTGAATTTGAGTTGATTATGATAATTAGCTCACAATAAGTTCACTTTAGTTACTCACACAACTTGACACAAGCCAGGTTCAGGTCCGGACTTATAAGTCCGGACCTGAACCTGAACCTCTGGACTTGAGTCCGGACCTGAACCTGAATGTCAGTCCAGGTACGCAGCACTAGTACCGGGGCAATGTTAGTAACTGTAGTCTGATTACTGAATTATAAAAGTAACGCGTTACACTCCGCTACCGGCAAAAGTAATATTATTACAGTAACGCGTTACAAAGTAACGCGTTACTGTAATAATATTACTTTTGCCGGTAGCGGAGTAGTGTAACGCGTTACTTTTATAATTCAGTAATCAGACTACAGTTACTAACATTGCCCAACTCTGACTCTCATGTTCCGATTAACCCAGCTTCCCCAAATTTATTTCTTTTTGGTGTCTATATACGCCGGGATCCGGAGTCATGGATGATCCTGCGGTCCTGTGTCCTGGATCGCGAGCCCTGGATCTTGAGTCGTGGCTGTGGTCCTGGATCATAAGTAGGGTTGAGTTCAACATTTCGATTCCAACGGCATCATTTAGACATGTGAATTTCGGTTCCGCTTTTCGATGCCTGAGGAAATGTTTCTTGCCGCTCTCCGTAGCCTATTGTATGACTGCGAAGGGGCGGGAAATGTAGCGTTGTACCCAAGTGGCAAACTGTGGGGTAGAGCCGGGAAGCCAATACGGAAGTGCCACACACTGCAGTTCATATATTGGCCGATAGGCGATGGCTGCAGAAACGAGCAATTTCCATAGACCCCCATGTTAAAATGCCCAACTTTACAGCAGAAAAAAACATGTTTCTACCCCTGGCTCCATACATTTTATTAGCGATATAGTTAGATTCCACCTTCATAATTATGGATCTGTGAGTGAATTGTTTTCTAACGCGACCCTTTTATTTATATTAGGTCTTAAAGTTTGTGCATAGATTAGGGCGTGGTCACATTGAGTGACGGCTCTGTCAAGTGCCTGCTGCGGCTAGCTTCTTGTCTCTCTGCTAGCTGCTCCGTGAAGCTAGCTACAGGGACTCTGCCTGCTCAGCTCATCCAGGAAACACAACTTGTAGCCGGCCGTAGTTGTTTGTTCTTCATGCTTATATATCGGACTATTGTGACTCGCTCTGCGGTTAAAACAGACGGTGCATGAATGCGGTAAGTGAAATTCGAGTGCTTTATTTATGTGTTAATGATTTTAATCGGCTACGTAATGAATGGTAAGGCTTGGGTTAGTTAGTGGCTAGTGGTAGCTACATCGGTGCTAACGATTGTAATCGTAGCCTCCAAGTTAAAATCATAGACTGTATATATAAAGGTAAACTAAATAGACAAGTGTTAAGTGGGATAATACTGTTGAACAAACGGCTTCTGTTTGAGGTTGATAAAATAAGGTTACATCCTTGTAACTTAGAGATATTTTATTATGTAGGTAGAACTGTATGCATCTAAGGTTAATTTAAATTGGCTATGCTCAAGTATGTGGACAAGCTAATGTCGAAGTAGTGTATGTGAAATCAACCTCACAATAAGATGTGTGTATATTACAATTATTAATGTCATATTTCAAGATGATTACTTAGATATTACAATATGGTTGGTTGAGCTGGAGTTCATTATTGAGCTTACACGTTAACGTCAGAGTCATCTGAAGAACGAACCCAAACCTTGTTGTTTTTATTAATGTCATTACCAAATGGTTATGAAATAAACAGCAAGCATTGGTAACACAACTTCCAAAGTTACAGTAAAATAAAAAGGACCCTGACTCGGACAATACACAATCCAACATGTTCAACAGAAGATAATCAGTTATATTGTTTGTACACATGGTACTTTACATATATATCTGTTTGTTTAAGGTGTCCAGGTGATGCAGACAGGCTGGACCAGAGAGTGAGAGACAGAACTGGACTCCTCACAGCAGTGAACTTCAGCTCAGGTACAAAGACTCTTTTTTCATACTGTACAAAGAATCAAGAAAGATATTGGTTTAAATGAATGAAGTATTGACTTGAATACACTGATATACATTCCATTAAACAATACTAAATACTAGATCACCTACACATCAGTGAAGTTGAGGGTTTTTTCCATGCAAAAAGTTACATTTAGATATTTAGCAATATGACTTTGTCAGCTTTCTAATGTAATGTATTGAAGGCAAAGATATTTAACACATAGTGAGAACTGCTACTATTTATCTCTCAATATTGTCTGTAAAAAACGTGGTAAAAGTGATTCTTTCAGTGAGACAACAGAGCAAGCTTCTACAGTTGCACTACGTTTTGATAACAGTTAAATATTATTTTGATAACATATATTTCAATGTTGATGAACTTCATACTGTTCATTCATAATCTGATTGTCTTTGTAGCTCATTGTTGAAATAAAAAAAAACATTACAATTACAAAATAATGATATCTACAGCCCCTAAACACACAAACACACCGCTTTCATAAATAACACACTTGTTCTGCAATAATATGTTTTATGTTTCCTGTCATTTTTGTTAGGAAAGGACATGCCTGAAAGACACGACATGTTCTCCTTCTCTGAGGGTCAAGAAGAACATCCAAGAGGAACATTAAAAGCTGATGTTATGAGATTTTAAGACCAGTACAGGACATTCACTAAGAAACTACTTTTATTGTGAAAACAGTCAGCTGATCGAATGCAGCTATTTCCACATCTACACTCCATCAGCTGATTATTTCTATTTGCCTCACTTTATGAGCTTCACAACATGTACCTTGTTTTGCAACGTCATAAATAAATGGGGCCAATCTTCAGTCAGATGTGAATGTGTAATCTAACATTTTCAGTAAGAATAATGGACAAAAGGAGAGCAAATACAAATACAATTTATTGAAATGTGAACCAAAAGCACATATGGACAGAAGGTGTAAACCTATTAAATGTATAAGTAAACACATTTAGTCAAATAAAGTGACAGACTAGGCCTGTGCGGTTGGTATCAGCTTTGCCCAGCATGGGCTCCTTCATCAGGCCTGGTCCTGGTCCTCCTCGCTGAGGAAAGACCCTCAGTCCTCTCCAAACCAACAGACAGGACGTCCATCACACGGAGGTTTCTCCCTGAAGTCTCTGCAGCTCTCTGGACACCAGGCTGTCTCAATCCGTCCACACTGAATATGAGAGGGGGAAAATGAAAATAATAAATGCTTTAGACAATAAGAAACATAAAGTTGACTGTTGAGTTGCTCAGTTTTTTTAGATTGTCAATACTATTACTGTATAACTAATATCTCAGGTTAAGAGGCACATTCAAATAAAGATTGGTCTTTAAATACATTTTATCTTTTGAATTGTTTGTCTAAAGTCAATGATCTAGAACTGGTACTTAGTTTTAATGATACAGTCTGGTTATTATGCTGTTTGGAGGAGGCCTCACAGGTAAGAGCACTAACTAGCTACCATCACATGTACCTTAGCTTGACTTAAATGTATTAAACGTATAATTAAGTGATATCAAAATATAAATAACTAATGTCATGCAAACATATTAATATTTGCTTGATTCCAGTGTTGAATTTAGCACAATTGCATACAAACGTTAAGGGGTTTTAAGATTCTTTAGTATTATGCTAAAAACTCAATAACTTAGATTATTATTTATAGTTTCATGTCCGCTTACCTTAGAAACGTAAATGTTAGCTTAGCTTGGTAGCTTCAGCTAGCTCTGGAACTTCCAGCTCGGTGGCAGCAGGTCCCGCCTCGGCTCCGCCTCTTTGCCCTTATTTGGAGAAGGCGGGAGTTGAACTCTAACGTTACTGTCGAGCCGTTAGTGGCCGACTCCGCCTACTAAGGGCTTCACGGCAACTCTGCAGAATCCTATGGGTGACGTCACGGACCCTACGTCCATTTATATATACAGTCTATGGTTGTACCCATAGATATATATAAACACGTGTTTATATATATATCTATGGTTGTACCTACACTTCCAACAGCGTAACCTGAGACCAGGGCCGGCCCGTCGCACTGGCGTTATAGATGTTCGCCTAGGGCGCCAGATCTGTGGAGGCATTGCGCTGACAGCTCTGGGAGGAAAAAAAATGTTTTGACCGTTGGTGCTCATCCTAATGTTCGGCCTTGATGTAACAACATTCATAATTAAGTAAATGTAACACCCTTTTCACCCCGGTTACACTTTTCATTTGCCCTGTACGATGGGCGCTGTAAGTGATGAAAATGGGGGATGTTGGCTTATCTGGCAACCGCAGCTCACAGCCAAAGTGCGAGTGAGCGTGGGAGTGAGCGAGGGAGTGAGCGAGGGAGAAAGGGAGGGTGCACCGGTACGCGCTGTTGTTATTAGCATCTGGTGCTAGCTGCTCTAACGGAAGAAGAAGATGTTTCTACAATGATGTGGAGGGAGAGTCCTCTCCAGTCAGACTGAGAGGCTCAGTGAGGTAAAGGACTGAGTGTTTAGATAGTTCACTTTACTCTAAGTTACCAATTTACACACGGCATCTATTGCACGTCTGTCCGTCCTGGGAGAGGGATCCCTCCTCTGTTGCTCTCCCTGAGGTTTCTCCCATGTTCCCTTTAAACTGTGGGTTTTCTCCGGAAGTGTTTCCTTGTACGATGTGAGGGTCTAAGGACAGAGGGTCTAAGGACAGAGGGTGTCGTATTGTCATACTGATATTCTGTACACACTGTGAAGTCCACTGAGACAAATGTAACATTTGTGATATTGGGCTATATAATTAAACATTGATTGATTGATTAAATCTATGGAAAAATAGCAACACATGTATTACAAGCACTGATTTACAGATATTACAATCCCATGATCAAAATAACCCACTGAATGTAATGTAATCAGCAGGTGTATTTGATTCTAAATTGCAGAAAATATTTAGCCTCCTGTGTTTTATTCGTGCCTCTCACGTTTCTAATTTGAAAAAAAGTCACTTTATTTCTGAGAGGGCCCTCATTTACGTTTTAAATCAGGTGACATTAACTCCAGCTGTCAATTAAAAGTGACGCTATAGGGTATTTAAAATTATACTAAGTACAGTAACTGCTGTATACAACCAATTTCATACAGAGGCCTGTTTAGTAAATGATACAATACATTTCAACACAAAAGGTAACCTAGCTTTTTATTGGTTGTTAGTAACCATGCCAGACCTTTGGCACACACACAATTAAACTGTAAAAGCATAAAACAACCCTAGAAATGGACACTTCAAGTTAGCCAAAGCTAATTGTATGTTCAAGGTTCAAGATTCAAGGCTTTTCTTTGATATACAAACATACGGTGTAGTTGTATGTCAATGAAAATCTGAGTTCATAGGCTCTGAAAAGTGAAAGACTGAAAAAAAATAGTGGAAGACGTAAATGCAAAAAAAATTGTGAAATAGTGAAAAAAAAGAGTCTATATACAAGTGATTGGAATATGATATATTAGATAACTAATGTGTAAGCTGCAGCCAGATGAATGTTATGGATGTTCTTTCGAAGTGCAGGTGTTTAACGGTCTTACTAGATGCTTAAGTACAATTTTGAGATACTTGTACTTCACTTGAGTATTTGTTGCTACTTTGTACTTCTACTCCACTACAATTCAGAGGTAAATGGTGTACTTTTACTTCACTATATTTAATATTTTACTTTACAGATCTGGATGAATGATGTGAAATCTAATCAAGTGTTAAATCAGACTTTAGTACTTCTCCTACTTCTCCAAGTACTTATATTCGAGTAATGGATCTATGTACTCCCCCCCTCCACTGCACTCTGTTTGACAGCTAGATAATCGATGGCACAGTAAATCAGATTTAATTAAACAAACATTAAAGTCGCCTCAAGAGAAGGGACTGAAACACGATGATGATCTGGATCTGTTTACTCACCGTAAAATGTAACTGTAAAGTCAACACGGTGTCGCTTCAGACCCGCAGCGTGGCTCGATTATTGGCTGCAAACTGACCTTTGGAGCTGCTTCCAGGTGTGTTTGATCTTTGGTCCAGAACATAATGGTGAACTTTTACAAAGACAGCCTGTTCTTAAGGTTTGATTTAGTTCATGAAGAGTCTAAAGTTCAGTAGGACGGAGTGGAGGTTTAATCTCCTCCCACTACCACTACACCGAGAACGACACCAGGTGGCGCCATCGAGTCAACAAAGGGTTTTTTAAAATCTTTTTTTGAGCTTTATTGGAAAAGGGTATTTACAAACATGGCTTTCAGACTGTTCAACGAAAAAACAAAATCGATAAGGGGACAGGTGCACAAACACGGAAGAGGATTAGAGCCACATATTGGGATGTAACCAAAACTTAAAAATTAAAATTCTGACTTTAATCTCATAATTCTGGGTTTAAAGTCAGAACTCAAACTGCTATTTAACTTTTGGTAAAAAGAAATATCATGTGGCCCTCAATGCTCTTACAGAAGACAATATTCAAGACAAAAAAGTAATAACATTAAGTGAGGTATACATACAACAAAGCGATGTGTTTCATTAACCTGAAAATTAGCATTATCTATAATAAACAAACAGAACTAATAATAACCAAACAAAAAATGTGTCCAATCGGCACTTCTCTTGCCCCGCTTTTACTCTAGCTTTCGTATTTGAATGATCTTTGTACATGGTTTAAAACTATTGTAATGAAAGTGATTCAACAACAGAGATAATCTGAGGACTACCAGTATGTCTGTGAAGTAACGAGCATTTTGTTAATTGCCGTAAATTTTATATCCAACACTTTATTGTTTGTTGACCTAAAATAGCTGATCAGGTACACACATTGCGTGGTGGAGGGTTGAGTTTCTTTCTCATATGGTTCAAATATTATTATGTAGTACAGTATGGAAGCAAACAAGAGACAGAAGTATTCGAATTGTATTAGACACCGAATTTATAGCATTGAAAATAATTACTTTGAAAATCATGTATCTGAATGTTTTTGCTCCGAATTTACCTATGTGAAATAAAAATGTAAAAATTCAAGTGAAAAAAATTCGAATGTTCAAATTCAGATCCCAAAAATTCGACGTCAAAAAATTCGATGTCAAAAAATTCGGTGTATAAAATTCGATGTCAAAAATTGCGATGCAGCATCATCCGGGCTACTCAGACAGGATAAGCAATCGAGCCCTAATGCAATCAAACTGACTTGGCCTATCAGAGCACGGCTTTGTCAGTCATGTGATCACAACAACCCGGGAGAAAAATGACGGAGAACAGCGGGGCTCGCCGCTCGGGTAAGTAGTCAGTTTGTGCTCTTTATCTTATAAGCAGTGAGGGCTCGACAGCATTTGTATCTTACATTAGCTAAATGAGTGAAGTAGCCTTGTGCCTTGCTGTTAGCAAGCTCCGTAGTTATCATTAATTGAAGTGAATCACAACGTTACCGTGTCCTTTTGTGTGTGTGTGTGGGGGGGGGGGGACGGTTTGCAAAGTAACGTAACGATCACTTCGGTTAGATAAGTCAAGTAGACCATGCTACACTATACGAAATACTCTCTTACAAAAGCCCTGCATTTAAACATGTTAATGTTACTTTAGTAAAAGTATGCTAGTATAATTAGCAACAAGTGTTGTTAGAGTATTTAAAGTAGACACAAGTTATTCTATTATATTATATCATTTGATTTATTGTTATTACCGATGCACGAGTTGACTTAACTGTTGTAGTTGGAGCTCATTTGAACAATGAGCTAACTAATTATTACTTTCATAATGGTGTAATGTGCTGACTATTTTCTACATTAATAGATGAAGGTCTGGTTTGTTCAAAGTCTCAAACTAGTAGGACCAGAGCCCGAGAGACTCTAGGGCTCTGAGTAGGACATGCTGTCATAATTACCCAGAGTCCGAAGTGACACCTTTACAATGTTAAAGCTGTTGGATAAATGTAGTGACGTAAAAACTAAAGTATTCAAGATAGTGTAGTGGAAAAGAGATAATGTTTTTTTTTTTTTAAATGTTACCAAAACAAAATCTCTTGTTTTGGACTGACAGCAATGATTCAAGAAATAGTAGATAAATAAATACACACACATCAATGTGTTGTGGATGGAACACAACAAATGGTGTTCTTACCTGTGATGCCTCCTCCACACATTATAACCAGACTGTATCATTCAAACTATAAGTAACAGTTCTAGCTACTTGACTTCAGACAAACAATTCAAAAGACAAAATCAACACAATGTATTGAAAGACCAATCTTTATTTATCTCCTTTTGTTTGTATTATTAAACCCTGTCAATCTAAAAAACTGAGCAACTCAACAGTTAACTTTATATTTCTTATTGTCCAAAGCATCTATTACACTATTTGTTCCCCTCTCATATTCACAGGATGGATGATTAGAGACTTTGGGGGAGACCTCAGCTTTATGAACGTCCTGTCTGTTGCTTTGGCCGGAGAGGGCTGAGGGTCTTTCCCTGCGAGGAATCCTCCTCGCAGGGAAAGACCCTGCAGGCCTGAGGGAGGAGGACCAGACCTGATGGAGGAGGACCTGCACCAGCTGCACCTACAGAACTTAGCCCATGCTGGGCATAGCTGTTACCACCTGCACAGGCCTAGCCTGTCAATTAACAGATTAACATTTAGTGTAACTTATGTATATTATTTCGTTTTTATTTAAAAAAAATGGTGATGGTTCATGCTTGATAACTTTTAGTTCACATTTCAATAAATTGTATTTGCACTCCTTTTGTCCGTTATTCTTACTGAAAATGTTAAATTACACATTCACATCTGACTGAAGATTGGTACCATTTATTTATGACGTTCCAAACTCGGCGGCACAAGTGATGTGAAGCTCATAAAGTGAGGCAAATGCATTTGATCAGCTGACTTTTTTTTTGCCAAACTTTATAGGCCTGACAGTAATCACACTGTCTCTGTGCAACGTAAAACACAAAACAACACAAATGAAGTTCCTGTTAGACTACAAAACTAGTCAGTGTGCAGGTCTTTGTGTTACAATACAAGTGTCTCTTAGTGAATGTCCTGTACTGCTCTTAAATCTCATCACATCAGCTTTTCCTTTCCCTCTTGGATGTTCTTCTGGACCCTCAGAGAAAGAGAACATGGTGAAGCAGTCCTGTCTCTCAGGCGTGTCCTTTCCTAACAGAAATATCAAGAAACATATTATTGCAGAGCAAGTGTGTTATTTAAGAAAGAGGTGTGTTTGTTTGTTCATAAATATAATGATTTTTTTATTTGAATGTGTTTTTTAAATCCAACAGTGTACTGCAAAGATAATCAGATTATGAATAAACCGTTCTAAATTCATCAACATTGAATTAAATGTATTATTAAAATAATATTTAACTGTTATCAAAACTTAGTGCAACTGTAGAAGCTTGCTCTGTCCGGTTGTCTCACTGAAAGACAAAGGGTCGCAGCTCTCACTATGTGATGTTGCTTGGTAAAATGTAAATGTAACCTTTTGCTAAGAAAGTCCACTCAACATCACTGATGTGTAGGTGATCTAGTATTCACTCAGTCATGTTTAATGGCATGTCTATCAGTGTATTGGAGTCATTACTTTATGCATTCTTTGTAAAGCATGAAAAAGGTGTACCTTGGAATCCGTGCTGAAGTTCTCTGCTGCTAGGAGTCCAGATCTGTCTCTCCTCCTCTGGTCCAGGTCTGTCTCTCCTCCTCTGGTCCAGGTCTGTCTCTCCTCCTCTGGTCCAGATCTGTCTCTCCTCCTCTGGTCCAGGTCTGTCTCTCCTCCTCTGGTCCAGGTCCGTCTCTCCTCCTCTGGTCCAGATCTGTCTCTCCTCCTCTGGTTCAGGTCTGTCTCTCCTCCTCTGGTCCAGGTCTGTCTCTCCTCCTCTGGTCCAGGTCTGTCTCTCCTCCTCTGGTCCAGGTCTGTCTCTCCTCCTCTGGTCCAGGTCTGTCTCTCCTCCTCTGGTCCAGGTCTGTCTCTCCTCCTCTGGTCCAGGTCTGTTTCTCCTCCTCTGGTCCAGATCTGTCTCTCCTCCTCTGGTCCAGGTCTGTCTCTCCTCCTCTGGTCCAGGTCTGTCTCTCCTCCTCTGGTCCAGATCTGTCTCTCCTCCTCTGGTCCAGGTCTGTCTCTCCTCCTCTGGTCCAGGTCTGTCTCTCCTCCTCTGGCCCAGCCTGTCTGGATCACCTTAAGGAGACTTTGAACAAACAGATGTAAAGTTACATGCATGGGTTACAGACTTCTT
This sequence comes from Gymnodraco acuticeps, assembly GCF_902827175.1. Classification (NCBI taxonomy): domain Eukaryota; kingdom Metazoa; phylum Chordata; class Actinopteri; order Perciformes; family Bathydraconidae; genus Gymnodraco; species Gymnodraco acuticeps. The sequence continues at coordinate 116,880 of NW_022991295.1, forward strand.
TCCATGCAAACAACTTTTTATCTTCTTTTAAAAACAGGTCATAATCTTATTGTTATACTTAAGAAATGGCTGGATATCACAGTCCTTATACTGTATCAGTTTGATTGAGTATTATTGTGTAGGTCCTTTTTATTTTACTGTTACTTTGGATGAGGTTTTCATGAGTCAGTCAAATTAATTTGTTTTCAAATGCCATATTCATATGCATCACACACGTAAGGGTAAGACACAAACCTATTGAACAAATACAATGCAATGGATAAGCTTCATTTCCACTGAAGTCACAGAAAACGTCATATATCATATTTAAACAAATCATTTCCTTGTCACTAAAGCATTGACTACGCTATTCATCGTCCTTAAATGCAGGCATTAAGTTACATGTTCTGTTCTACAGCCACGATGAGGCTGTTTCTCAAGTGTGATGATAATACAATTAAAAGAGGCATTGGTAATAATATTAAAAACAACAATGTTTGGGTCGTTCGTCGGATAGGCGGTTAGCTGCAATAAATAACTCCAGTTCAACAAACCATATTACAATATCTAAGGGAGCGTTATTATCTTGAAACGTGACGTTCATATTTTAAAGATACACACATTTCATTGTGAGGTTGATTTAATATACACTAAGCGTCTCTTCAACAATACGTTGACGTTAGCTAGTCTATTTTATGCTATAGTAGAGCATAGCGAATTTAAATGAACCTTAACAATGCATACAGTAACCTAAATAGCAAACTAACTATCTAACGTACAAGGATGACCTTATTTTAGCAACCTCGCACAGAAGCCTTTTGGTAGACAGTAGCATCCCACTTAATGTTTTACACTCTTGGATGCTACGCATAGCATCGTTAGCACAGATGGAGCTACGATTGCTCAAATGCTACCCCAACTCTAAACATTCATTAACGTTAGCTTAATAAAAACACCAGTAACATAACATAAAGTACGCAGGGTTGACTTACCGAAGAAACTGCATTCATGGACGGTCTGTTTCAACCGCAGATAAATCCTATATTTGCAGGACGAATAGTCCACCAGGAGCCAACACTACAAACACGGCCGAGTTCAAGTAGTGTTCTCCTCATGAGCTGAGCCGCTGTAGCATCACGGAGCTAACGGAGCTAGCAGAGAGGAGCTAGGAGCAGCAGTCCCGTTGTCATGAAGGGGGAATCTAACTATATACAGAATATGTTTTTGTAGATCCAGGCTAGAAACATGTTCATTTTCTGATGTTAAGTTGGACATTTTAACATAGGGTCTACGGGAATTGCTCCCATCTGCATCCATCGCCTACAGTTTGCAGCATTGGGCTTCACCGCACTGTCCCGGGGTTTGCCGCTTGGCTCTGATAGGCCAGAAGTCGGTTTGATTGCATTAGGGCTCGATTGCTTATCCTGTCTGAGTAGCCCGGATGAGGCTGCATCGCAATTTTTGACATCGAATTTTAAACACCGAAATATTTGACGTCGAATTTTTTTCACTTGAATTTTTGGGATCTGAATTTGAACATTCGAATTTTTTTAACTTGAATTTTTACATTTTTATTTCACATAGATAAATTCGGAGCAAAAAAAATTCAGATTCATGATTTTCAAAGTAATTATTTTCAATGCTATAAATTCGGTGTCTAATAAAATTCAAATACTTCTGTCTCTTGTTTGCTTCCATAGTACAGTATCTTATGTGCATCTTACCTCATCCACAGTAAAGCTCTTCTTCCTGGTGATTGATTGGCACTAACAAGTGAAAAGCGGAAAATCAATTAGTAAGACAAAGTGAATATATCTGAATAATACATTGTAAACACCAGAACTGACTAAATATTAAATAATAAAACAGACCAGATGAAGTACGTATGAATGAATATACGATGCTGAGGGAAATGAAAGAGTCTCCAGACAGCAAGCTTGTGCCCTCTGACCTTTGACCTATGGAGAGAATGGAGAGGGGGGAGGCATCTCACCCAACTGAGCGCACAACAACAATGTGCCGTCGGCTGGTTGTCTGTCATCCATCTGTCCCTGGGGGCCCCTTGGCTTTTTAAGGGGCCAACATAATGTAACATGCACCGAGGTTCATCTGGTTCTTCTGGTTCCTTCCTTTGGTTCCTCTGATTCCTTCCTCTGGTTCTTCTGGTTTCTATGACTCTTCTGGTTCCTCTGATTCCTTCCTCTGGTTCTTCTGGTTTCTATGACTCTTCTGGTTCCTCTGGTTCCTTCCTTTGGTTCCTTCCTCTGGTTCCTCTGATTCCTTCCTCTGGTTCTTCTGGTTTCTATGATTCTTCTGGTTCTTCTGGTTCCTCTGGTTCCTTCCTTTGGTTCCTTCCTCTGGTTCCTCTGATTTCTTCCTTTGGTTCTTTCCTCTGGTTCCTTCCTCTGATTCCTTCCTCTGGTTCATTTATCTGGTTCCTTCCTCTGGTTCCTCTGATTCCTTCCTCTGGTTCCTCTCTGGCTCCTCTGATTCCTTCCTCTGGTTTTTTCCTCTGGTTCCTTCCTCTGGTTCTTTCCTCTGGTCCCTTCCTCTGGTTCTTTCCTCTGGTTCCTCTCTGGTTATTCTGGTTCCTTCCTCTGGTTCCTTCCTCTGGTTCTTTCCTCTGGTCCCTTCCTCTGGTTCCTTCCTCTGGTTCTTTCCTCTGGTTCCTTCCTCTGGTCCCTTCCTCTGGTTCCTTCCTCTGGTTCCTTCCTCTGGTCCCTTCCTCTGGTTCCTTCCTCTGGTTCTTTCCTCTGGTTCCTTCCTCTGGTTCCTTCCTCTGGTTCTTTCCTCTGGTTCCTTCCTCTGGTTCCTTCCTCTGGTTCCTTCCTCTGGTTCCTTCCTCTGGTCCCTTCCTCTGGTTCTTTCCTCTGGTTCCTCTCTGGTTATTCTGGTTCCTTCCTCTGGTTCCTTCCTCTGGTTCTTTCCTCTGGTCCCTTCCTCTGGTTCCTTCCTCTGGTTCCTTCATCTGGTTCTTTCCTCTGGTTCCTTCCTCTGGTTCCTCTCTGGTTCCTTCCTCTGGTTCCTCTGATTCCTTCCTCTGGTTCCTCTGATTCCTTCCTCTGGTTCCTCTCTGGCTCCTCTGGTTCCTTCCTCTGGTTCCTTCCACTGGTTCCTTCCTCTGGTTCTTTCCTCTGGTTCCTTCCTCTGGTTCTTTCCTCTGGTCCCTTCCTCTGGTTCTTTCCTCTGGTTCCTTCCTCTGGTTCCTTCCTCTGGTTCTTTCCTCTGGTTCCTTCCTCTGGTTCTTTCCTCTGGTCCCTTCCTCTGGTTCTTTCCTCTGGTTCCTCTCTGGTTATTCTGGTTCCTTCCTCTGGTTCCTTCCTCTGGTTCCTTCCTCTGGTTCCTTCATATGGTTATTTCCTCTGGTTCCTTCCTCTGGTTCCTTCCTCTGGTTCCTCTCTGGTTCTTCCTGTTCCTTCCTCTGGTTCCTATCTGGTTCTTCTGGTTCTTTCCTCTGGTTCCTTCCTCTGGTTCCTCTCTGGTTCCTCTGGTTCTTTCCTCTGGTCCCTTCCTCTGGTTCGTCCCTCTGGTTCCTCCCTCTGGTTCCTCTGGTTCTTCTGGTTCCTCTGGTTTCTCTGGTTTAAGTCATTCATGCGGTACATCTGCTTGTCAGTTTGGTTTCGGTGCTCCAATACATTTCAAAAAGATCCAATTAGCCGTTTTAAGGCCTTTTAATGTTGTAACTCCATTATAAAACTATAATACGAAATGACTACATGGTATTTAGCTTAGTCTATTAGTGATATATCAGTAGCTGTCAGGAGGTAACAAGGACCCAAATGCAGAATAAAAAGAGTAGGGTATAAGAGCGTAAACAAAAAGCAAGCTTCATTAAATAAAAGCTGTTCCAAACAAACAGTACAACAATTGACGAGCAGGCACGATCAACAAAAGGGAAAGCTAGAGGACAGATGAGAGGAATCCAGAATACAAACAAACCAAGGAAACAACAACAACAAACTGACAGAGAAAACTCGGGAAGACCAGACTAAATACACACAAGACTAATCACAAGACACAGCAATCAGGCACAGGAGGGGAAACACAGGAGGTAAGACACAAGGAGAAAATGAACGTCAAAATAAAAACGGGAACTATTAATTCATATACCTTTTCAATCATTCCTCTCATATTTTGAGGCACTTATCCTTCATTTTACCTGCAAACGGTTGCCATGGGCCCGGTGAGAATATTAATAATGATGATATTACATTTTATCTGGAGGCGCCTTTCAAGACACACAAGGACACCTTAAAATGCGTAAATTAACAACATGAAATACAGACAGAAAAAGAGACTTTATTTTAAGAGGACATGACATGCTCATTTTCAGGTTTATATTTGTTGCTACATCCACAGGAGAGGACTCTTTAAAGTAGAGACACTATGTACTAGGGATGTGCATCTCCATCACTGAGGCCGATGGGAATCGCATCTCGATACGTTGCCACGATACGATACATTAACGATACATTTGAAACACGAAGCGATGTGATACGATTCACCCCTGTTCGATACGATGCGATTCAACACGATGCTAAATAATGATACTTCAGTATGGTACGACAGAGGATTTTAGTTGTATTCCTTATATGCAGCAAATCATAAATTAACAAAAAAGTGCTTTACATATTTGGTTCTCTCTACTAGTACTGCGCATCCCATCATGCTGTTATTTTTTTACCTTAAAAAAAAACCCACTTGGACCTGGTGTAGTAGTGTTCTCTGTCTCATAGTACAGCACAATGTTATAACACCTCACAGTTAAACAATTTAAGGATGCATTGCCTATGATTAACAATGAGCTGCTGACTGATGAGCTGAACACTCATTCATAGGCTAACTCACCAGTGAGCAGAAAGCAGTGGTTTCTATGGGAACAATAAAGAATACAAATAACCTTTCACAAACAGGTATTTCATAACTGCTTACAGTGAGGAAGACATGTACACTGTTATTGGCCGTCACAGGCTGCTGTAAAGTAAACACCTCTCTCTCTGACAGAACACCTCACTGAGTGATTTCACTCATGTCTAACTTTCAGGTTTCTCTTTTCAGCCGCAGGCCCCATGTCGCCTCTTTATGTGCGTCGCTAAGTTCCTCATACTACTTGTGTACTTTAAAGCGGTCGTTTACAATTTGCGAGCGATTTTTCAAGTTGACCGTCTTTCTTGAAAAATCCGAAGTGTTGCCAAACGTTTGATTTGTAGGTATTTTTCGGTGCGCTGTGTTTCTCTTTCTCCTCGACTTCCATGTGTGTTGATAACTGAGACTCTCGGCCTCCGTAGTGCGGAGCAAATATCAAAGGTCGTCTCTGCTGAGTGCTGATTGGATGAAGGGATTTCATATGAATGAATAGTTTTTTTACCGATGCAAAGACGCTACAATCGATGCATCGCGAGTTCAACCTAAACTGTAGCCGATGTGCACTCTTTCAACCGGTGCACTCGCATCTTCAACGTTTATGCCGGTGCACCGATGCGAATTGGTGAATCTTAACATCCCTACTACATACTGATATACACCTGAACATCAGCAGGAGAGGACTCTTTAAAGTAGAGACACTACATACTGATATACACCTGAACATCAGCAGGAGAGGACTCTTTAAAGTAGAGACACTACATACTGATATACACCTGAACATCAGCAGGAGAGGACTCTTTAAAGTAGAGACACTACATACTGATATACACCTGAACATCAGCAGGAGAGGACTCTTTAAAGTAGAGACACTACATACTGATATACACCTGAACATCAGCAGGAGAGGACTCTTTAAGGTAGAGACACTACATACTGATATACACCTGAACATCAGCAGGAGAGGACTCTTTAAAGTAGAGACACTACATACTGATATACACCTGAACATCAGCAGGAGAGGACTCTTTAAAGTAGAGACACTACATACTGATATACACCTGAACATCAGCAGGAGAGGACTCTTTAAGGTAGAGACACTACATACTGATATACACCTGAACATCAGCAGGAGAGGACTCTTTAAAGTAGAGACACTACATACTGATATACACCTGAACATCAGCAGGAGAGGACTCTTTAAAGTAGAGACACTACATACTGATATACACCTGAACATCAGCAGGAGAGGACTCTTTAAGGTAGAGACCAGGGGCGTACTGGGACACAAATTCAGCCCGGGACGTTCAGACGCACCGGCCCACACCGGGCCGCCGCCCACACATGTGGGCCACCCTTGTAGCCTACAGATAAATGATACATCTACTATGCTCATATACTGTATACTGTTATGGCTAGATTCCCCAGAGTCAAGCCATAACATAAAAGAGATGGACAACAGGAGTAAGGTGCAAAATGAAACCTTCCTTTAGTTAAGGTTTCTTAAAAATGTCCGTGTCATGTGTGAAGTGTGTCAAAGTGGATATGTAGGAGTCAGTACAATAGTATAGCAAATGGGTATAGTCAAAAATGGTTGCCTGTGCCTGGCTGTAAACAAAAAGAAGTGCCAATGCACATGCAGCTCAGACATTCAATCAATGCCATGTGGTCTAACCAACAAATGATTAATAGTCATTATGAGAGCACTTGTCCAGTATTAAATAACCAACTTTAAGGAATACAATATCATGCACAGTAATGTCAATCACTAAAATGAATGCAATAGTGAATTGGCCACACATCTGTGTCCTTATTATTGAATATTAATATTATTGAATATTAATATTATTTCATATAATTATTTAAAATTGTAATATTAATATGATATAATTTAACTTGGAATATCATGAGCATATAACTCTATCCTAATGCATCTAACTGTATGCAAAATATAATAGTCTGGCCAGCCCTGCAGCCCGTTCTAGCTTCTGATTGGCTCTCTAGGTTAGCATTCTAGCTTCTGACTGGCTGTCCAGGTTGTTAATCACACATCGCTAAACTTTTTTCTTGACGGTTTTCTCAGTCAACTAATGCTATTGCCAACAGTAACATAAATGAACACAGCCCTGCACCTGCTGTCATTATATGCCGGGTCTGTGGTTCATCATCTTCCTTTTCATTCTCCTCCTTATTACTGCGACTGGGAGCGGGAGCCCTTCTACTAAACAGCTCTGTTATTTTCGAAAATGTTCCAGCATCTTCGTGTAGCAATTTTCGTTTTTTCATTCTGGCTTTTTCAGCCCCACCCTTTCTTTTTTTACTGTTCTCCATCTTGTCTTTCTCAATTTCGCTAGCTAACTTACTGATCAATCATCAAACGAAGCTAGGGAGCTTGTCTGATGAGTGGACCTCGCGGGCCTCGCCCTCTTTCCAATTGGAAGAGACGACTCATCTCTCCCGGCCCAACCCCTTCAGTTCATCTATTAGCCTACTTTCGAAAACATAAGATTGACAAGTTTGACAACCTATCAATTGAATGCTTTTCCGATCGTATCCGATCACTAAATAAAGCGATCCACGTTCACTCGTATACATGGGCCAAGCATTAAGCCGATTACAATTTCACCTGTACCGAAGTGGGCCGATCGGAGTGGGGCAGTGGGCCGCGTCGAGTGGTCCGACCGGCCCACTTCGGTACCGGGCTACCGGCCCATCGGGATTCGTCCCGAACGTCCCGATGGCCAGTCCGCCCCTGGTAGAGACACTACATACTGATATACACCTGAACATCAGCAGGAGAGGACTCTTTAAAGTAGAGACACTACATACTGATATACACCTGAACATCAACAGGAGAGGACTCTTTAAAGTAGAGACACTACATACTGATATACACCTGAACATCAGCAGGAGAGGACTCTTTAAAGTAGAGACACTACATACTGATATACACCTGAACATCAGCAGGAGAGGACTCTTTAAAGTAGAGACACTACATACTGATATACACCTGAACATCAGCAGGAGAGGACTCTTTAAAGTAGAGACACTACATACTGATATACACCTGAACATCAGCAGGAGAGGACTCTTTAAAGTAGAGACACTACATACTGATATACACCTGAACATCAACAGGAGAGGACTCTTTAAAGTAGAGACACTACATACTGATATACACCTGAACATCAGCAGGAGAGGACTCTTTAAAGTAGAGACACTACATACTGATATACACCTGAACATCAGCAGGAGAGGACTCTTTAAAGTAGAGACACTACATACTGATATACACCTGAACATCAACAGGAGAGGACTCTTTAAAGTAGAGACACTACATACTGATATACACCTGAACATCAGCAGGAGAGGACTCTTTAAAGTAGAGACACTACATACTGATATACACCTGAACATCAGCAGGAGAGGACTCTTTAAAGTAGACGCACTACATACTGATATACACCTGATCATCAGCAGGAGAGGACTCTTTAAAGTAGAGACACTACATACTGATATACACCTGAACATCAGCAGGAGAGGACTCTTTAAAGTAGAGACACTACATGCTGATATACACCTGAACATCAGCAGGAGAGGACTCTTTAAAGTAGAGACACTACATACTGATATACACCTGGACATCAGCAGGAGAGGACTCTTTAAATTAGAGACACTACATACTGATATACACCTGAACATCAGCAGGAGAGGACTCTTTAAAGTAGAGACACTACATACTGATATACACCTGAACATCAGCAGGAGAGGACTCTTTAAAGTAGAGACACTACATACTGATATACACCTGAACATCAGCAGGAGAGGACTCTTTAAAGTAGAGACACTACATACCTGAACATCAGCAGGAGAGGACTCTTTAAAGTAGAGACACTACATACTGATATACACCTGAACATCAACAGGAGAGGACTCTTTAAAGTAGAGACACTACATACTGATATACACCTGAACATCAGCAGGAGAGGACTCTTTAAAGTAGAGACACTACATACTGATATACACCTGAACATCAGCAGGAGAGGACTCTTTAAAGTAGAGACACTACATGCTGATATACACCTGAACATCAGCAGGAGAGGACTCTTTAAAGTAGAGACACTACATACTGATATACACCTGGACATCAGCAGGAGAGGACTCTTTAAATTAGAGACACTACATACTGATATACACCTGGACATCAGCAGGAGAGGACTCTTTAAATTAGAGACACTACATACTGATATACACCTGAACATCAGCAGGAGAGGACTCTTTAAAGTAGAGACACTACATACTGATATACACCTGAACATCAGCAGGAGAGGACTCTTTAAAGTAGAGACACTACATACTGATATACACCTGGACATCAGCAGGAGAGGACTCTTTAAAATAGACGCACTACATACTGATATACACCCGATCATCAGCAGGAGAGGACTCTTTAAAGTAGAGACACTACATACTGATATGCACCTGAACATCAGCAGGAGAGGACTCTTTAAAGTAGAGACACTACATACTGATATACACCTGGACATCAGCAGGAGAGGACTCTTTAAAGTAGAGACACTACATACTGATATACACCTGAACATCAGCAGGAGAGGACTCTTTAAAGTAGACACACTACATACTGATTTACACCTGATCATCAGCAGGAGAGGACTCTTTAAAGTAGAGACACTACATACTGATATACACCTGAACATCAGCAGGAGAGGACTCTTTAAAGTAGAGACACTACATACTGATATACACCTGAACATCAGCAGGAGAGGACTCTTTAAAGTAGAGACAATACATACTGATATACACCTGAACATCAGCAGGAGAGGACTCTTTAAAGTAGAGACACCACACTGATATACACCTGAACATCAGCAGGAGAGGACTCTTTAAAGTAGAGACACTACATACTGATATACACCTGAACATCAGCAGGAGAGGACTCTTTAAAGTAGAGACACTACATACTGATATACACCTGAACATCAGCAGGAGAGGACTCTTTAAAGTAGAGACACCACATACTGATATACACCTGAACATCAGCAGGAGAGGACTCTTTAAAGTAGAGACACTACATACTGATATACACCTGAACATCAGCAGGAGAGGACTCTTTAAAGTAGAGACACTACATACTGATATACACCTGAACATCAGCAGGAGAGGACTCTTTCAAGTAGAGACACTACATACTGATATACACCTGAACATCAGCAGGAGAGGACTCTTTAAAGTAGAGACACTACATACTGATATACACCTGAACATCAGCAGGAGAGGACTCTTTAAAGTAGAGACACCACATACTGATATACATCTGAACATCAGCAGGAGAGGACTCTTTAAAGTAGAGACACTACATACTGATATACACCTGAACATCAGCAGGATATAACTCTTTAAAGTAGAGACACTACATTCTGATATACACCTGAACATCAGCAGGAGAGGACTCTTTAAAGTAGAGACACTACATACTGATATACACCTGAACATCAGCAGGAGAGGACTCTTTAAAGTAGAGACACTACATACTGATATACACCTGAACATCAGCAGGAGAGGACTCTTTAAAGTAGATACACTACATACTGATATACACCTGAACATCAACAGGAGAGGACTCTTTAAAGTAGAGACACTACATACTGATATACACCTGGACATCAGCAGGAGAGGACTCTTTAAAGTAGAGACACTACATACTGATATACACCTGAACATCAGCAGGAGAGGACTCTTTAAAGTAGAGACACTACATACTGATATACACCTGAACATCAGCAGGAGAGGACTCTTTAAAGTAGAGACACTACATATGATATACACCTGGACATCAGCAGGAGAGGACTCTTTAAAGTAGACGCACTACATACTGATATACACCTGATCATCAGCAGGAGAGGACTCTTTAAAGTAGAGACACTACATACTGATATACACCTGAACATCAGCAGGAGAGGACTCTTTAAAGTAGAGACACTACATACTTATACACCTGGACATCAGCAGGAGAGGACTCTTTAAAGTAGACGCACCACATACTGATATACACCTGAACATCAGCAGGAGAGGACTCTTTAAAGTAGAGACACTACATACTGATATACACCTGAACATCAGCAGGAGAGGACTCTTTAAAGTAGAGACACCACATACTGATATACACCTGAACATCAGCAGGAGAGGACTCTTTAAAGTAGAGACACTACATACTGATATACATCTGAACATCAGCAGGAGAGGACTCTTTAAAGTAGAGACACTACATACTGATATACACCTGAACATCAGCAGGATATAACTCTTTAAAGTAGAGACACTACATACTGATATACACCTGAACATCAGCAGGAGAGGACTCTTTAAAGTAGAGACACTACATACTGATACACCTGAACATCAGCAGGAGAGGACTCTTTAAAGTAGAGACACTACATACTGATATACACCTGAACATCAGCAGGAGATGAATGTGCCCTCATCTTCTACAATAGTTTATCAGTTTGGTAGGAAAATATCACTCGACACCGGGTTGAGAATTAATAATCAGGTACTAATTTATTCTTGCAAGAAGGAGCAGAGTTAAGTCACATACAAAGGATATGGTTTAACTTACACACGTTGCTGAACGGAGCAGGAAAAAACATCAGGCTTATATAGTCCAAAACACGGAGATAACAACAAAGTCGTAAATCGAGGTGGCGCTAATATCATCCGCGGGTGTCGGAAAGGTGTCAGGAACATCTGCGACGTCTTCTGGAAAGAGTCACGTACATCCTTCACATAAGTGGGATATTTAGGAGACAACAAGTATGTGTCTTCTCATAAATATCAACAACCGGAAATGCCCTGCCTCCTCCTATCACAAGAAGAGGCAGCTGCAAGGTCATACACAGTGCAGAGTCACACATAGTAGGCTTGTTTGAGACAAGCAAGACCTGCGCAGACCTGCGCAGTTGCGATCAACGTCTTGCTAGTGCGTTGCATGATGGTTAGTCATTTTGTCCGACTTGCTCTGGAGGCCCGCCCACATGAGACTTTGAAATTTCGCGGGACAAAGACGCCCGCAGCCTTGAGAGCGAGGCGAGGCGAGTTGGCGCAGTTGCTCTCCACGAGCTGCGGAAGCGAAATGCTTGATGGGAAACGGCTCGCTGGTATCTCGAGCTGAGCGCTCATTGGTGGTTTTTTCCACGTGCTGCTGATGAAACTCTCCAATTGGCTGGCAAAATGTTGTTGTTTTGTGTCAGTTTTACGTCGCCACTTCCATTCACATTTTTCATCATTGTTCCACAATATTTATCATCATTAAATTAATATCCATATATTTTATACTATACTTGCACTGCTTACCGTTTTCATACTTTATATATCTTAGCATATTCATACACACTGTTCATACTGCTCTCAGGCTGCTGTGTATATCTAGTGTATCCATACCCCTCACTGTTTATTCATCATTAAATTCATTCTATATGTTATTCTGTAGATTGTGTACATTACTTTTCACTTTACTGCTTGTTGCACCTGGTTAGAAGCTAAACTGCATTTCGTTGTCTCAGTACCTGTAATATGTGCAATAACAATAAAGTTGAATCTAATCTGGAGCAGGAACAAATGTATTTACTTAGTACATATCTGACATTAACGATTAAACACATGTGTGCATTCTTTATAAATGCAAACCGAGTAAAGCCGACTCCGGAGGTGGCGGTATGCACCTTCAAGCTGTTTGCAATCCGCCAAAAAACCGAGAGAAGAAGAAGATGACGAAGCCGACTCCTGGGCTGCTTCTCAGGTCGATTAATTGAAATCCTTGCTTCCCTCACTTGCGTCGTTTCCCTGCGTTTAGTCCCTCCCACCAGGGAAGCATGGAGGGACGCAAGGAAACCACGAGAAGCAGGGAAATGAGTTTTAAGAGCAATGGGACGTCCTTTCCTCCGGAGCGTCAGGTGAAGCGACGTCCGTTTGTGATGACGCTGCACAGCTGTTCGTCTGGCAGCAGCCAGCTCTGTACCCGTTATTTCCACAAACACCCCCGCCTCTGTTAGTGCACATTTACTGACATAAACATTAGTATCATCTGTTGTAGATCCAAATACATGAAATCAAATAAGAAGTCATTCTCAAAAAAGATAAACGCCATTCTTAAAATGTATAAACGAAAAAAGCGATCATGAAAATGTTTCCAATAAATGAATAAAATGATTTTGCCCACTTTGTTGTTTAGATATATCACATATTTGTAACTAAATGATACATGAATTGAAACAAAACACGGTATAAACTGAGGAGTGAGTCCCGTGAGGTTCATGTATTTTCTTCACTCCGCTGGGGTATTGCTCTCATGTCAAGAAGCATCAGATCAGTGCATGCACTGCCTCGTCCAATCAGTGAGCGATACACAGTAAGGGGGCGGGGTGAGTATCTGAGGATTTCATCGGAGGATGGTCTGGTGGTTCCTCGGTTATCGCTCCTCCATGATCGCTCCTCGCTCCTCGATCCTCGGTCCTCCTGCAGAAATAAGAGCCATGGGACGGTACTCAAGATGGCGCAGGCAAATCAACTTCCGGTGAGACCGAGGACCGAGGAGCGAGGAAATGAAAATAGTCAACCTGAGAAGCAGCCCGAGCATGGACTCCGAGCTGTCCGACTTCAGGCGAGCTTTTTGAGACCTCCCCCGGCTGCGATCGGCTATTCTCGTCTACTTTCGAGGCGAGCCGCAACGCGTCTCAAACAAGCCTAGTATCAGTGCATTAAAACCACCCATACAGAGGAGACAACAGTATTTTCTCCAACACAGTTTTAAAGTCAACAACGAGAATTCACTGTTTTGATCTGTTGACACTTCTCAGCTTCTTGCTAACTTTTACGTATTCAACCCGACTGATCATAAAAATAGATAAATGTGTGTCTATAGATCACTCAGATTTATTGCTACAGCTTGTCTTTAAACGCAACGCGCTCTGATGATGAACGACCGTCCACTCCCAGAAGCCTCCTGGATGCTACGAAGCTAATCATGCTAATAGGTTCAAGGTTCTTTATTTATAACAACTCAATGTTAGAAAAACATATTGTGTCGAGTTGAGAGGTCAAAGGTCGGCTGTCTTTTGGACTGGTGACAAATGTCTTCGGACACGCCTCCGCCCACCACACACACACACACACACACACACACACACACACACACACACACACACACACACACACACACACACACACACACACACACACACACACACACACAGCCATAAGACTGTTAAACACCTGAACTTTTGAAAGAACATCCATAACATGCATCTGTTTGCAACATATATGCATATTCCAATTACTTGTATAGAAACTATTCTGCACTATTTCTACTATATTTTATTTTATTTACCTGCACTATTTGATCTGTTTTATTGTGTCGCATTGTTGGAGGAGCCTGGTACCTAAGATGTTCTTTGTCATAACTACACTGTAGCTATGTACACATGACCATAAAAGCCTTGAATCTTGAACACACACACACATAACCACACACACACACTAAATCACTACGGCTGGTTAAGGAAGTCAGACGGAAACGCTCGGCTGCTTTAAAATGTATTCATACATTTAGTATTCATGGGAGTAGCGTATCTTTGTCTGACGGGGGGGGGGGGTGTGTCGGAGGTTACGGGGGAGGGGGCGTCTCATTCGAAACAAAGAGACACAAAAGAGAGGACACCTGTTTCCATCAGGACTGAGGTCGTCTGTGTGTGTTTTGGCTGAAGTCATTTGAGGACATTCTTAAGGAATTGTGAACAACGAAAAATGTTCAAGGATTTTTATTTTTTTATTTAGCCTGTTTTGAAACCAGTTTGGTTTACTATCCATCATTTATCAGGTTATAGATGGATTTCAACAGTCAGCTTTTCACACAATACTGAGACAATTATTTGGACAAAAGCTTTGTAACAAAACAACATTTTTTAATAGCACTTTAACGTCACAGAAAACCAACACAAAAAAAGGAATTAAGACAAAAACATTTTTTGAAGGAGAATACTTTTTGACACTTTCTACCCCAGAGAAATTATGTCTCTGCTTTCAACAATAGTCTTTAATTCCACTTTAACACAATTCCTTCAACAAACTAAAATCAATCAATGTTTATTTATATAGCCCAATATCACAAATGTTACCTTTGTCTCAGTGGACTTTACAGTGTGTACAGAATATCAGTATGACAATACGACACCCTCTGTCCTTAGACCCTCTGTCCTTAGACCCTCTGTCCTTAGACCCTCACATCGTACAAGGAAACACTTCCGGAGAAAACCCACAGTTTAAAGGGAACATGGGAGAAACCTCAGGGAGAGCAACAGAGGAGGGATCCCTCTCCCAGGACGGACAGACGTGCAATAGATGCCGTGTGTAAATCGAAGAGATAATACATTTGACAGCATATAGACCGAATGTTAGGAAATGCATGTGTCTGTAATAAGAAGATGAATCCACGAGGATGTCAGCTACAATCCTGTGGAAGCCATCAGGGAGGCAGCATGATGATATATGATAAAACAGGTCTGCTAAGTAATGTTGTATCTCCTAGTGCAGGCATCCTCAAAGTCCGGACTCCGGTCCGGATCCGGACCGAACCACAACTGTCTCTGGACTCTGAGCAAATTATACTTTTCATATGTATTATCTGTATGTCTGTGTTATCTGCGAGACATCGCCACAACGCAACGAGTCAAAATGATCCGCTGACTGCAAACAGCGCTCTGCATGTCCTGTTCCACTGTCTGTGTGTGTCTGTCAACGCATTGGTCCAATCACATTCAGCATCCCGTCAGCGTTTTTTCCCCCCAAACAATCTGCGAATCAGAGGCACAGTAGGGCGGGTCTTCGCAGAGAAGAGACTGTCAGTTTGGCTGTACTCAGCATTGAATCAAAACGCACTAAAGCTGTTGATCTTAATACGTTTGTGAGGCGTTTTGCTGAACAACAGGGTAATCGCCGCATTCAGCTGTAATAGACATGTCAACTTGATGCTCTGCTCACGGATGAGCATACACAACTATTAAGATGATGACCTTACGTGTGTAAATATATTTTTTTCTTTGAGGGGGTCTGCCCCCAAAAAACAGTTTTATGTCCTGAGAAAGTCAAATCAGACGGTGTGTAAAACTTCACTGCCCAGCCAAAAGAAAGTAACCACTTTGATTGAACTAGGCCAGTAGGTAAGGACTTTCCACTGGATAATAACTGAGTATAAAAGAATGCATGACTGAAGTGATGGAGACCATGTTGAAGGCAAACAAAAAGAGGAAATAACAGGTCAAATCAAGCCCCTCTCAGATTCCACAGCAACCAGAAGAACATAAACACTGGCTGGTGATTTGATTCATCAGCTTTGTGATGGAATAAAAAATGCACAGTGCATTTCCTTAGCTGTGGGTGAGTCCACTGACACCACTGACAATGCTCAGTTGCTGGTGTTTGTGAGTTGTTATGATGAGGCAAAGGGGGAGTTTGTTGAAGATGTGTTGGGCCTGACGAACCTCAGTGGACACACAAGGGGGAATACATTTATAAAGCACTAATGGTAATGCTGAATGAAAGAGGGTGCAGCTGCCTTTACTCATAACTGTGCAGCTCTCACACTGCGACTCTGAGGGGTCAAGCACAGACACAATAACAATGAAAACTGCTGCATACAGATTATTTTTGTTTTTGCAACCTCGTGTTAAGAATCTTGTTGCAATTGTTTAAAAGTTTGAATGACCGTAATAAACAGGACCTTTGTCTTATTGAAACATTTATTTTGGACCTTTAAGATTTGTATTTGAGTACCCCTGTCCTAGTGTATCTACATCTCTTGTTTCTTGAATGTATTTATTTACTCGAAAGACTCTCAAACAGAACAAACGCCCTTAAGTCGTAGATGCTGGATTTGTTAAAAGAACCATTTGATAGATATCTTTTGCATAAAGGGAACAAAACTGAGTACCTGAAGTGAATGTACTCATTAAAAATGCATTATGATGGGATTTGAAGTGGTTGATACATGAATACACTATCTACAGTGTGATTAATGGGTTTCATGCAAACATTAGGGGTTTTGAGAGGTAACAAAACACCTTAAATCCACCAAATGGTGTGTTAACATCTTTCAATGTATACTTTAAAATTGCCTTAATTCCTATCAATCAAGGTGAACTTTCGGTACATGTTAAGGTTATTTAATACCTCTTACATCCCCTTTAATCCAATGGATAATCTGCCTAAATGAAACCGGTGTGTGGGACAAAGCAAGGAAACCAAAAGTCACTTATAAATATAAATGATTTGATTATTAATGGCTAGAGATCTTTTTTGATTAAGCGTTTGAACTCCTTCTATATCTTTAAAATCTACCTTACATTGTTAATAATTTCATTTTGTATCTTAAACATCATTGTGTTAATTAAGGGAAAGTCATTATTTATGAGTGTAATTAAGATGATTGAATGTTTCTCTTTCAAATTGAATGTTTAATTTCGGGGATAATTGGTATTATCACGGATAAATTATGTAAGATTAAAGTCTTACTTTTACACAGTGACGACAGCTCAGCAGATTAGGGCTCACCCCGGGTGTGTGTGTGTGTGTGTGTGTGTGTGTGTGTGTGTGTGTGTGTGTGTGTGTGTGTGTGTGTGTGTGTGTGTGTGTGTGTGTGTGTGTGTGTGTGTGTGTGTGTGTGTGTGGTAAAGAACACACTGTTTGTAAACACAGGGATCATAAAGCACATGTCTCATCGCTGACCTGCCTTAAACACAGACATGCTGTAAACATGTTTTCTGTTGATGTTATCTGTGAGAAGAAGAGCAAAACATCCTCCTCACACTTCTGAGTGAGGAGGGAGTGGAACATTTGATCCGTGTAAACCTAACAACAACAACATCTCATCATAAACATTATCCCGGCATTTGGGAATGAATCTTTACACATTTTTCCCGTCAACCTCCTATTTTAATTCTGATTCAGAGGAAGTTAAAAGCCCCCTTAAAGGGGCCTTATTATGCTCATTTTCAGGTGCATATCAGTGTGCCTCTACTGTGAAATGTTTCCATGTTCTAAAAGGTCTTCCTTCCTCTCATACTGCCTGTGCTGCAGGGATTTTAGCCATTGCAGACCATTTACATGCACTAAAACCTATAGAACACGCATTATGATGCCCATTTAGGAAAAAGATACAGGAGATAAGTAAATGTATTTCATATTAATACTAGTGCTGGGATATAACTTAGTAAATGTACTGAAGTCCTGTATTTAAGTACAGTTTTGAAGTACTTGTACTTAAATATATCTGTTATCTGGAAGCTAAAGCTATCAGAGAAATGTAGAAATGTAGAAAAGTAGAAAAAACTCTGAAATGTTGCCGGGTAGAAAAAAACAAGTATACATTAAAAACAGTATAATGATAATAATGATATTCATCATAATAGCCAAAAGATTAGATAATATACTTTATTTATAAACATATTTTTTAAAAAAGGGGCTTAACCAGGATTACAAATATTTAGGACAACAATGCAAAATAAATACAACACAAAAAAGATATATGAAAAAAAAAGAATAATACAAATTCAATGTAAAGGAAGAAGCAGATCTGATAGTACGTTGGAGCATCCCCTCACACGATGAGTTCAGCCTGTGATAACCTGATTAATGTCCGCAGAGAGCAGCTCATCCCTCCCTGAGTCAGAGCTCTGCTTCCTGGCCTCGGTCCAGACTAAAGCTTGGAGGTTGTGGAGGGCTTCGTGTCCCGGTCTGACCCGGCCTCGCTCTTTCCTCCAGGACAGATTCCCCCGCTGCTTGGCTCTGGCGGCGCCTGGCTCTGCCTGCCGTGGACCTCCATCAACGGGGAACAGAGGCGGGAAAAGGAGCTCTGTGTGTGAGCACAAACACTGCCGCTCACATGGAGCCAGCAACAGACACTCTGACTGTGTGAGGGTAATTAGATTCACATTTATAAAACACAGAGCATAAAGTCATACAGTCTCTTAAGAATCACTCTTGATGACGCATTTATATCCTATGATTCAGAGATTTTGTTCAAGACATTTGAAATAATAAAAAATACCCCTTTTATCTAAATACGATAATACTGACATTTGACTTGCATCACAGCAGCTCCATGTCATCAACAGACAAGTATCAAGACACAATACATTTTTAAATGTTTCCATAACATCACGATCAGTGAGAGACAACATGCTCAAAGACCGTTCAGCGTGCATTTGATCTGGCTCTGTATTTACTGAGAGGATCGACTGGAGCACAAAGGATGCTTCAGTCTGACTTTATTGAATTGAGGGACCCTGTATCTCCCATTAGATGGTAGCAGTTCATATGCTCTGTTCAGAACATGGTTTGGGTCCGAGGTGATGTTGTTGGACAGCCTTATTAAGTTGTTATGAAAGGCTGAGTCGTAGAGTCTCTGACAGGTTGACCAGCAATCTTTGAGCATATTTGATCTGCAGTATTGAGTCATAAAACCCAGAAATAAATCAGCAATTTAGCACTTGAGGTTCCCTCGACTTCAAGTCAATGGTTTTTTGAACGTGTTGTTGTTAAAGCGTAGCTAAGAACCAACATACACAGTATTTAGCATCACATACATAACAATTAAAAAACAGACTTTTCCTTATTCTTAGTGTCAGGTTAATATTCCATTTTGAAAACGTTATTATGATTATTATATTCAATTTCTTGCCACAGATAACCAAATACTACAAATCCACTGAAAGCAATAGAGGAAACTGTCTTTCTCAAAAAGCATCTCATGACTTCTTTTTTCGGAGAACCCAACAAACATACAAATCTCAGAAAATTACTTTTGGAGTACATGGTTATTATTGCTAAGAGGAATGATGGATAAAGACTCAAATAACTGGTAAATGATTTAGTAAAACAACAGGTCTACCTAGCCCTACACGTAGCAACATCGCCCTCTAAATGAAGTCGTTTTCATGTGCTGGGAAAAAAACACTTTAATCTGATTCACCAGCACTTACTATCTTGCTTGATGTGAATATATCTGCACTTTCCTTGTTGTTCGGAGTTTGATTCTTTATGGTTTTTGCACTTACTGTAAGTCACTTTGGATAAAAGCGTCAGCTATTATATGTATAAGCCATTATTAACTTTCTTCCATTGAGTTTACCACATGCTACCACTGGCTCAGATAATGAAGAACAACAAAATAAGCTACCATAGCTATGCAGATGACACACAAATGTACGTAACCATTTCACCAGGAGACTATGCTCCAATTCAAACACTGAGTAAGTGCATTGAACAAATCAATGACTGGATGTGTCAGAACTTTTTCCAATTAAACAAAGATAAAACTGAGGTAATGGTTTTTGGAGCCAAGTCAGAACGTATAAAAGTTAGCGCTGAGCTTCAGTCTGCAATGTTCAAAACAACAGATAGAGCCAGAAATCTAGGTGTAGTCATGGACTCTGACCTGAGTTTCAACAGTCACATTAAAACTGTTACTAAATCAGCCTACTATCACCTAAAGAATATATCTAGGATTAAAAGACTAATGTCACAGCAGGATTTGGAAAAACTTGTCCATGCTTTTATCTTCAGTAGACTGGACTACTGCAATGGTGTCTTACAGGTCTCACTAAAACATCTATTAGGAAGCTGCAGCTGATTCAGAACGCCGCTGCTCGAGTCCTCACTGACACTAAGAAAGTGGATCACTCCTGTTCTGAAGTCTTTACACTGGCTTCCTGTGTGTCAAAGAATAGATTTCTAAATACTGCTGCTGGTTTATAAAGCACTGAATGGTTTAGGCCCAAAATACATTTCTGACCTCCTGCTAAATGATGAACCATCCAGATCTCTCAGGTCTTCAGGGACTGGTCAGCTTTCTGTCCCCAGAGTCAGAACTAAACATGGAGAAGCAGCGTTCAGTTATTATGCTCCAAATATCTGGAACTCCCAGAAACCTGCAGGTCCGCTGCAACTCTGACTACTTTTAAATCCAGGCTGAAGACTTTTCTTTTTGTCGCTGCTTTTAATTGAACTATTCACATCTTAGACTGCACTGTAACTTTTATCCATGTACTTTTTCTTTTAATGTTTATTTTATTAGCTTTTCTTTTAATGACTGATTTTAATGCCATTTTCTTAATGTTTTTCATTTTTTGTAAAGCACTTTGAATTGCCTTGTGTTGAAAAGTGCTATATAAATAAACTTGCCTTGCCTTACCAAAACTGGGGCATACACCCTTAATGGGGCTTTTTTGACATCATAACTTTTGCTCTCATGATGCGAACATTGTACCGTTGCTACAATAAATGGAAGCATTGGCTCCAAACCCACGATGTAACACCACAAACACATCCTGTGCGTGTGGAAAATACATGTCTGAGTGTACAAACACATTGACAGTGCAGAAAATCCCAGAGTAAAATGAAACCATTACTGCAGCATTCGGGCGTCTGGCAGCCGGAGCAGAAACGTCCACACAGATCCACTCCTGGGGAAACCCTTCATCTGCCGTCTGGGCTTCCATGTTTTACCGTTGATGGCGAACTCTTGTGTCATGCTCCTGTTGAGCGTGAGCGCAGAGTCACTTCTCACCAGCGCCGTGAACAGAGAGCCTTTGCTGTTGACGAAATGTCCCGGTAGAGACGACCACTGTCCCGAGGTGAGATTATAACAGTCCATGAGGCATCTGAGGAAGTCGGCCGACGGCCCGTTTCTCACCACGTACAAGTTGTCCCTGTGGCCCACCATGCTGTGTCCGTAGCTCTGCTTCCGGATCAGCGTGGTAACAAGCCGCCATTCGTCTTTCCTTGACATGTACTCGTAGATCTCTGTGGTCTCCATCGGCCTCCATAAACACACAAATATCCGGCTCATGGCTTTGGTGCATGCCGCTCCTGCCGCCGGACGAGGTAAATGAGCGGCAAACTTCCATTTCCCGGACTTAACGTCAAATATTTCCACAGAAGACATCACAGTTTGCTCGTACTCTCCACCAATTGCGTAAAGACGACCATCGAGACCAACGAGGCTAAGGTTGTATCGCAGTTGTGCCGGACTGGATATCCGGCTCCAAGTGTTGTTCTCGACGCTGTAGCAAAAACAGGAGTCCACAACTTCTTTGTTGCGTCCATGAACTCCTCCGACGATGTACAGCATGTTGTCTAAAACGGTTACCCCAGCCATGGAGGTGCTGGCATCTAGTGGAAGATCTGTCAATACTTTCCAGTTGTTGGCAGTTTCATCCAAGTAGCAGACGGTCCTGGAATCGGTGTGTACAGTTTCATCCACGCCACAAGATACATGAGCCCCAACAGCCACGAAAACACTCGGAGTCAAAGACTCCACGTAGGAGATCAGTTCTGACGGCAAGGATCTCTTCACCTCCGCCTCCAGGTCGGCGTACATGTTTCTGATGAACAGCGCGGCAGCAGAGTAAAGGTCCATGAGGCCGAAGGTGGCAGCGGTGTGAAACATCAGCAAACAGTTGTCAGAGTCGATGAGGTTGATGAGATGCTTGGTGAGAGGCGCCACCTGCAAGAAGGAAGCGCATTCGATGGCTTCGACAATCTCGTCCCCGTCCAGATCGATCATATCCCCTCGTAACACCGCCAGAGCGATGAGGAAACCTCGAGGGTGAAGAGACTTCAGGTGGATTTCCTCCTGTCGACACTCCTTCATCCCAGAGCGATACAAAGCTCGGAAATAGTCGCAACTCTGAACAAGAAACATTTTCTCCTCAGAGAAGTGAGCGCCTCCGATCACAACGGTTAATTTGGCTGAGGAACAACGTGGCAGATTTATTTCGTCACAGCTGCTGCCGTCCTCAGACTCACTTCCCTGCGCTGACATTGCAATTCTCTGAAAGTGACCCTCAAGACAATATGCTCCATGAAAGTGAAACCAGAGTTTGAAGCGTTTCCAGAAGTTGAAGAGCGAGAGCAAAGAGACACAGAGCGAAGCAGCTTCCCTCTCAGTTAATTCACAGCTCTCCAAAATAGATTCAGATAAAAATAGAAAAGAACAAATGACCAAAGTCACATTCATGTTGTGAGCAACACGTGAACAAAAGGTCAGTGATACCTCCTGCAAACTTAAAGGTCACTTTGACCTAAACAGGGTTCTGAAAGAGTTTACTCAAATACAAAAAGGTGTAAAGAACTTTAGATTATAAGCAACACAATCTGATCAAATCAACGCTCTTTTAAAGGTGCTCTATGCTAAATTCAGAGCATATCTTTTATTGGATGATTGCCTCCACATGGCTCTCATCATTTAATGGAATACTATAAAGAAATAAAGGATGTATCAAGTAAAAAGTATTCATACCATATAACTCAAGCCTGAAGGACACTGAGGTCACAGTTTTCACTATCTTAATTTCTGTCTTGTTAATGCATGTCGGAAATTAAAACATCTCAAGCCAGTTAGCTTAGCTTAGCATGAAGACTGTAAACAAGGGCAAAGAGCTCTCGTCCTTTAATATTATAGTATTAGTAATATAGTATTAACGCCATTGTGACATATTCCACAACTTAAACTAAGTGTGTGAAGATGGAAAGTAAAAATGACAATAAACACAAGACTTTTAGCCCAAACATCTGAAAGGCTAATAAGTAAACAGTGATGTTGTTTGAGATATATTTAGCCTCTGAGCTCAGGGGGGTATACTACGAAGCAGGATTTTCGCTTAGCCGGCTAAATTCAGGGACAACTCCGGCTTCCGGTCCTACGAAGCTGGTTCTCTTTTTAGCAGGCTAGATCTCCATGGTAACTTATGCTAAGCGGCTAACCTGGTCGGGACCAGGTTAGGTTGCAGGCTAAGAGATCAACTCAGTGAAAGCACTGCCTGCTGACCAATCAGAGCTCAGTGTGCGGAGTTTAAAGCGATCAAGTCATATTACAGGAGAAAGGAAATACAGAAAAGCTGCCGTCGCAGGAAAGACGGCCGGCAAAAATCACCGACTGTGTGAACGTGAACATTAATATAATATCACCTCCATCTTCAGAGCAATCTGACTATTATAACATTAGCGTTAAGAAAGCTTACTTAAATATCTGCCACAACATAAGTAACCGGATCAGAGTAACATTAAGTACAGTCCGCGGCATATCACTTCATAATGTATCATATATCTCCTTATCTGAGTCAGCTGAGTCGTATCTGGCCGTGCAACACTCAGTGTCACATACTGTATGCAGAAGTATTATTTTAAGCAACACATTAAGTTGACGAAACACTCGAGACAAATGTAATGAAAGTCAGATCGTGTCTTAGACGGGCAGTGATATCATAAACCTGTTAATGTACGCATTCAAACACTTGTTCTGTTACCAGCTGTGTTCACCTTGCAGGTGCAGCTCTGTGGCTTTGATCCTGGATCAAGTGTTTAAGTCATGGATGTTTAAAGTTTAACTTCTTCATATGTCTAATATTAAAGTTCACTTTTCATTCAGGAAGTATGACGCTGCGCTGTCAGTACGCTTCTCCATGTTTGTGATTGGTCGAATGCTCCAGATACCACCCCTTTTATGTGAACGCGCACCTAACTAGATAGGACACGGCTGGCTTGAGCGATCCACTTGATAACCAGCGTCGTAGTACAGTTTAGCGAGAGCGCGTATGTTTTGGATTAGGCCAACCGGCTAACTCAAACATATCCAGGTTAGGTTGAACCAGCTTCGTAGTATAGGCCCCAGATCAGTTTGAAGAACAACAGCAGCTCTTTGTTTGCCTTTACTTCGGTTTCCTGCTGATCTGTCTCTTTTACATTCACTGACAGTGAGGGGGGAGGGGCTGACCTACATTTAGGCTCTAGTTGGGGGGGGGGGCAGAAATTCAGAAGGTCATGTGACACCTCAGTCAAAACCGTCTCCAGCTGTTTGTAAGCAGACAGAGGGGATTGTGGGAAATGTTGTACTGCTGCTTGGGTTTCACCAAAACACCGGAAGCGGAGGAAACAATGCAAGGGGACGAAGTTATACAATTGACACACAAATGAGGTGTAAGAAAACAAAAAAACATAAAATAACTATATATTATAATATGCGGGTAAAAAGAGGTAATGTACAGATTATTTGGGGTAAAACTTTCTGGTGGCTATTAATGAAATATAAACATAGGGTATTAATAATGTGTTTAATCTGCTTATAGCACTATATATGTATGGTTTTAAGGATGCAAACAAATTAAATATACTCAATGAAAACACTATTAGCACATTTTAAAGCATTTTAGAATGACTTACAAGGTCGAGTGTTGTACTACTCACTTACATTAATCAAGGTATTAGTAATCCTATAATTGTAATAGATTATTATATTTTTACAATGCAATATATTTACTTTTATAATGTATTGAAATGGGTTTCAAAGTCACTGTAAGAGGTCATTGTTTGCTTGAAGTCGAACTGGAAATGTAAGTGGAACTAGAAACTATTTTGAATACTTATTGTTTTAAAATGCACTATACTATCTTTTGATTATTGTATTAAAGTAGTAGGAATGGTTATGTGTACTTATAAGTGCTATACACCGAGTATAACGCATTATAAGTATGTTTGTAGAGAAAGGCATCATTTAATTCAATTATCTTTGTTTTTACATTCAGTTTAAACATTACACTGCCTACAAAACAATATGTAAATTGCAGGTTAAAAAAGATATATATATATAAATGATCAATGGACAGCATTTTAAATATGAGTTTGTACCTCGTTGGATGATATAAATACATGCAAATGATTATTAAGGGTTTTATGAAAAAGCATAGAAACTGTATATTGCTGTTGTGGATATATGAACCATATTTGGTGGAAAAGACACATCATTATAATCGGGAGTAATCAGGAAAAAACAGAAGTGGCAAGGAGTAAACACTGACAACAGCACAATAAAAACATCAGGGAGTGTCACATTTACCTCGTCTCATGCCTGTTATTTTGGGTGCTGTTGAAATGCATTCTGGGAAATGTAGGAAATCCCTGCTGCTGACGAGTCACGCTGAGGGCACTGGGTTCATCTGAAAGTAAACAATGAGATTTTGTAATACATGTGTTAATAAATGCACTTTTATAATATATAACAGAATAAATACATCGATTGTTTCACTTATATTACTATTTATACCTTTATATTGTAGTCTTTTAATGTTATTTTTCGATAGGTTTTTTTGTCATGTGATTTTTTTGAAACCGCTCTATGATGCACCGCAGCACTCCCGGAGTGACGACCTCTGTATCCTTGCGCCAGTCCTACTACGTACAACTAATCCGTGTATTTAATCATTGATTTCGTGCTCGCTTTTCACCACACCGACTTAAAATTCACCGTGAACCCAAACTAGTCGATACACCTGTTTATCCATGTATTAGTTTGGGATATGAAGCGATGGTGAATTAAAGTTCAGCGGGGTCAGGCGGAAGGATCCGTCTGATCTTTTTGTAAACATTGGCAGCAGCAGCGAGACAGAGTGGCGCGCTTCTCTGGATGCTTGGACTTTTTGCACCACAACATTGATGGTTTTTTGCCGTATAAACGTCTCATTTTCCCCGTAAAACGAACCAAGAACTGTGCTGCTATCTGGGATTAAATACGTGAACATTTTTCAGGTATATTTTTTGATTTTGGGGCAGTATGCTGCTCTCTAAACTGGGCTCCTTCTCTCACATCGTGGCCAGCATGGACATGCCGGCGAAGCTGCAGCAAGGTAACGTGTTTTGTAACCCGTGTTACATAGAAAGGTTTATTGGTCCCACATTTTGACATTATTTTGCTACAGCAGCAATCTTAAAATCTTTAAGGTGGAAAAAAGTATAAAATAATTAAAAATCAAAACAATAAACATCATTAAGTCTATATTCATATCAGTAGAAATGAAATTTAACACAAAGAATAATCAATATAACATGTTTTAGATAGATTTAGATTGAAAAAATCCAATATATTACCAGTTGCAGAAAAACATACATTATGATAGTATGTGGTATGTGGCGTGTCGTACTTAAACCCAACCTTTAAAATGGACACGTGGGTTTTTACGGGAGTAGATTTGTCTCAATAACATTTGTGTGAAAATGAAATAAATGAACGTGTAAAGTGTAAATACAAAGCACCTTCCACAAATGCTTTAAAAAGTGTTGCAAATGCACCAACAAAAAAAAGTGCAAATGGA
This sequence comes from Gymnodraco acuticeps, assembly GCF_902827175.1. Taxonomy (NCBI): domain Eukaryota; kingdom Metazoa; phylum Chordata; class Actinopteri; order Perciformes; family Bathydraconidae; genus Gymnodraco; species Gymnodraco acuticeps. Next base: position 143,936 of record NW_022991295.1, read on the forward strand.
TATGAAAAATAATTCCATAAATAAAAAAAAATCTGTGAATACTATTATTAATTTATTATTATTATCTATGTATATCTGGTACACACAGGGAGACCGAAATGCTGTTTCCCAAATATTAAAATATAGAAATACTGTGTGAACATAAATACACTATATTAAATGAAATAGGAACAACATAAACATGTATAAAAATAGCAGTCTGGTAGTGAAAAACAGATGGATATATGACGACAGTATAAATACAAGTAGTGGAATAACTGTCCATAGCATCATCGTATCTCGTGCTGCAGGTGCCAACATGTGTAGTAGCCTTTAAAAACAATGATAGTTACCACCTCATGATGATGCCGACAGTCCACCATTTTTAAACAGCTGACACAGAACAACAACAGGGGTCGCCTGAGGACGTCTGTTGGTTTTAGGTGATTTATTTGTGTATTTCAATAACAAATTAATGCTATATATTTAAAAAAAATCACATATTATGAGCTTCCATTGAAATGATAGCACACCAGGGACAAACTGTGTCCTTGTGATGTTGTTGTATTGCTCGATGGGGGTGGGTGGGGTTACAGATTTTGGCGCAACTCAACCTAAAACGTCCTAATCTTATGAATTATTGCTGATTTTTTAACTTTGTTTCTGTGTTTTTACAGCTAAAGTGGAGAAGCAGCCGTTTGAGAAGGTGTACCGGCTGGGCTCGGTGCTCGGTAGCGGGGGATTCGGCACGGTTTACTCTGCTGTCCGCCTGGCCGACGGGCTGCCGGTAAGAGCCGCTGTGTTTTGGTCCCGGCAGCACATGGCCGCGATTCATGGGTGAAGTTACACACTGCGGAAAAAGCGTTTCCGGTGGTTGCCTTCCTTCAAAACAAAAGCGTCGCTCAACTCTTCAAATGTACAGCATTTCAGATTGAGTTTGATATTTTATCAGGATTTGTTTTTACATCTTTTCCATCATAAACAAATGGCTTTGGAAGTAAATACATGTTTACAAGTCAAACCCACACTAGCCTATTATATTTGATTTTATTATATCTACATTATTAAAGAAATATGTCTTCTACAGACCATTCAAACACGTTTACCATAATGAATTACACGTTTCTTTTGTCTCAAATAGCATAGTATAAGATATATGTTGGTGAAAGTCTTTGAAATAACAAAAATGTCCACATTTAATAGCTTTTTTTTCCTACTGAGCTGATAGACCATCAGATTTCCGGGTGGATTTCTGTGGTCTTTTTTTGGCCCTGATCCAAACACCAACGCACTAGTCCACTGCGCCACAGCCTCCCTAGCTCACAAATTAAACGATATACAATTCTTATTGCCTAACTCAACCTTCATGTATTCTTTGTGCTTTTATTTTGAAGGCAGATTCTATTCTTTTCCTGTTTCACTCTTGTCAGCTGTGCAGCTTGACAGCAGTCCTGCTTTGCATGTGGTCTTTGTTTACACAAAGAAACATGCTCATAAGGCTTTACTTTCATGTTTAAATGGAAACCTAACCTTACTACCTGACCTTATTTTCTTCAGTAACAGGAAATGGTTCAATTTGTCATTAATCTTTTTCTAAATTAACCCAAAACAAAGAAATACTTAAAAGAAAAACAAAGAGCTGTTACATATGTTTTTAAATGTTGGCTGCGGTTTCATTATATTTTTCTATTTCGAGACAGTTTCATGTCCTATATTATATGTGATTATGTGAAGGCTGTGTGCTAATCATGTTTCCTTTTGTTTAATGCAGGTGGCGGTGAAGCATGTCTGCAGGGACAGAGTGACCGAGTGGGGCTCTCTGGTGAGATGTACCTTCATATTAACACCTGTCAGATTGATTACTACATTTACTGTAACATGATGTGCAATAGCCCTTCCTATACATATACAGCATGTACAATATACCCTTGTGCAATCCACGCCTCATTTCTTTCCATTTCTTTCCAATCTGCAAACCGAACCGGCTGCCTCTTTCATTTGATGTGGTCCTGCTTAAAAATATAGTATATAATATGTATATATTTGTATCATGGTCTACTTATTTGTTTTTGGTACTTATTGTGTTTTATAATTAATAATAATGTGTGCACACGGAGTTATTTTTTAATATGTAAGCTAGGGATGCATATCGTTGACTTTTTAACGATACCGATACTCAACCGATACATATCGTGATACTTTGAAAATGTATCATCCCACAATTACTCCCATGAAGCGCTTTACGATATAGTTAACATGTCAAATGAATATTAAATTCAATTGTGGGACTTCTTGGACCTTTTAGTTCTGAACAAACAATGAAAAATACATTAAAGATATGAAGAAAACCGATTATGGAATATCTTTTATAACACCCGCCGTCAGGTGTGCCGCGTGAATAGCACATCTTGTCAATGCAAACAGACACCGTTATAATTAATGTTAAACCTGAGATTCGACTAGAGAACAAATACATAATGGAATAAAGGTCATGAGATCTCGGCATTGCACAAACAAACAAATCTCATCTTTAAAATCAACATTACCTTCACTGGTGAGAGAAAACAAATCCCATCACAGTTCATTTGTGGGACTTTTACCTTTCTAGTACAAACAATGAAAAATACATAAAATATGAAGAAAAACGATGCAATCTAATTTATAACACCCGCCATCACGGGCCACGGACTCACTTTTACAATTAAATTTAAAACATTTTTTAAAAATATATTTAAAGTATCGAAATCGGATCTGATTTCGGTACGGTATACCGTAGCCACCAGTAACCGGTATTTCGGTAATACCGGTATGCATCCCTATGTAAGTCTATTCTCTTTATCTGCATTATACTTCTGCGGTTGTAATAATGTAAATATCCAAATAATGGAATTCTGATTCTGATGATATGCTTTGAGATAAGACCCTTTTTCATGGCCAGTGAGTTGACGGTATGTTTCCCTCTCAGAGCGGCACAGTGGTTCCTCTGGAGATCGTGCTGCTGAAGAAGGTTGGCGGAGCGTTTGGAGGCGTAGTGCGGCTTCTCGATTGGTGGGAGCATGCCGACGGATGGCTGATGGTGATGGAGAGTCCAGAATCGGGGCAAGACCTGTTCGATTATATAACCGAGCAGGGCGCATTAGAAGAGGCGGCGGCACGAGGATTCTTCCTGCAGGTGCTAGAGGCCGTGAGGCACTGCTACACCTGTGGAGTCGTCCATCGAGACATCAAGGACGAAAACCTGCTGGTGGACCTGAGGACCGGACAGATCAAACTAATCGACTTCGGATCAGGAGCCCTGCTCAAAGACAGCGCCTACACCGAGTTCGATGGTGAGTCTGATCATGTGATAGGATCTAGTGGCTAAGACAAGATGGAACTTTATTAATCCCCAAATTCAGTAGTTTAACTGCAACAGGGTAAGAATGAAAAACAGGGCGGCACAGATTCATACAGATTGGGGGGTGGGTGCTAGTGGAGCACGCTCATCACGGGCTTGCTAGTGGAGCAAGCTTGTGAACTGTTCGCCGGAGCCTCGCAGCGGAGTTACTGCGGAGCGCATAAAGCAGAGCCTTCACGCGACAGCAGAGCGAACAGGTACAGGAGGGGTAGTTAATCGATCGCAGATGGCGTCGTGCTTGTGGACGGATACAAAAAGATTAAACCTAAATGGGTTATATATATATATACTTTATCTTATTATTATTTTACTTTATCTTATTATTTATATTATATTATTATTATTTTATCTATATACTTTGGCGGACGTTAATATACCTAGGCGGCCCGCCCAAGTAAAGTCTGTGTGGGAAACCCTGTGTTAGTCTTACATTATTCAATACATAACATACCTACTGCCCTCTTCTCCTCCAGGCACGCGGGTGTACAGTCCTCCCGAGTGGATCCGTTTCCAGCAATACCACGGCCGCTCGGCCACCGTCTGGTCGCTGGGCGTGCTGCTGTACGACATGGTGTGCGGAGACATCCCCTTCGAACAGGACGAGGAGATCCTGAGAGGACTGGTCTACTTCAGACGCCAGATCTCCTCAGGTCGGTCTGAGTGTGACGTGATCGTTTTCTTAAAATAGTTCTCTATCTGTGTTTTTACGTTTTTGTTTTATGTATGCACCACGACACCAAGTCAAATGCCTCGTACGTGTCAACCTACCTGTTTCTGATTCTTATTTGTTGTTGTTTACAGAATGCAAGCAGCTGATTGGTTGGTGTCTGAGCCAGCAGCCGTCGGACCGACCAACCCTGGAGCAGATCTTCCTCCACCAATGGGTGACGGGCAGCGAGGTGCAGCACACAGACAGCATCACGCTACACACCATCACAGCAGACTCGTCGTCCTCCTCGTCCTCCTCCTGCCAGGAGAGCCTCTGATTGGTCGACACCAGGCTGTGGGGCGGGGCATAGACATTTGATGCCTTGTGTCCTCGTGTGTTGAGCGGCCGCTACCAGGAAGGGTTTTTCTGCTGAGGGCGGCGTGTTGTGGTCATGATTTTCTCCACAGCGCCCCCTCCTTTTCAAAGACAATAGAGCAGCTCTTATAGAGCCTGTGAGGTGTTTCTGTTTCAGAGTGCCTTACGTTATAATGTGTGGAGCTCTGCAGACGTTCTTTTAGTTTGATAAATACAGGTAGAATGTAAAATAGCTCAAGGTAAAAGAAGAAACCAGCCAGGTTCTTTACAAAACTGTATTTGCAAGGCACAACCCCCCCCCCAAAGTTTGTAATCGTCACTGCTTTGTTCTTGATTTTACAGACAAATGAACCAGATGTAACGTTTATTGTTTTTTATAAATGCTGTCAGGTGGATTTTTCTACCTTTGGACAAAGCAGAATGGAGGTAGAAATAGAACTGGTTACAGGAACAGTCACGTGAATGTAAAGTCCTTTTATCACCCAGCAGTATCAGTCATTTGGCCTCTAAAAGCTGTAACTAGTTCTCTTTATACCTCCATGGTGTGCCCCAGTTACAGTCTTTGTGCTAAGCGAAGAGTTATCTAAAAGTCAAACGTTAATTCAAAGATGGTTTCGTCTTGTCCTCTGAGGAACCCAGAAACACCTCATCATGTCAGCATCAGGACGACAGCTGAATCACTCTGTTGATGGGATACCTGAAACATAAATACATACACACACACACACACACACACACACACACACACACACACACACACACACACACACACACACACACCTCTCTGAGAAGCTGTGCGTCCAGTTCTGATACCAAAACATGACTTTTTGATACTTGCCAAGGACACAGGTTTTCTTTGTTTCTTACGTCTGACAGTTCTTCCGGCAAAAGCTTTATTTTTCTACAGTTGATGTTCCTCTAGACGTTGGGATGTTTTTCTTGTTCAAGCGGAGCTGCTTATTGTTTGAAATGTTGGACGTATGTCATCTCTTTGTGTTCTGAAACATGACGTCCTCCCTCAGTGTTCGGGTCTGAGATGCACAGTCAATGCAAATGTTTATATTTTGTATATTCTGTATTTTATTTCATTTTAAAATATATTTTTTACATTTTTGTGTTTATATTTATTAGGTAAGAAACATTCCTCATCGTTTTGGTTATTTATTTGAGTTGTTTAAGAAATAACTCATTCTCGTGTAATCTGTTAATGTTCGTGTTTTGAAATGTACAGTTCTGACAGGAAATATTTTTTTATGGAATTTTTCAAATAAAACCTGTTTGGGATATAAACTGATTTTCTGTGTGATGTGTTTGATCCTTTCTTACCCCTGCCTTATTCTCTCCTGTTGTGTGTGCATGGCCCTTTAACGGTCTCCCTTCCTCCCTCTCAGCGCTGATTGAGGGCACCTGGCCGCCGGTACCGGAGGAGTGAAAGGCTCGAGTCTCGTTCGCTCTCTCGGTTGGAGGATCTGTTTTTGAGAGCAGCTACCTGACTTGTATGCTTTTGTTTCCTTTCCTCTTAGTAGGCATTTAACACCTCGCACCACACCACGTTCACACATCCACACTACTGATCTTACTGATTAACACGTCCCATTGTGGTAGCTTTGTGTTTAGTTGTTTGGTGTACAATATCTTCCTTATATCGTGTCCGTTCCACGTTTTTGTTATGGCCAAGAGCCAGGCCATGACACTTCTCTGAATAATATTTAGCTCTTCATCAAGTCTTTACAACCTCTCAAAGCCTTTACATACGAGTCATTCGTTCATTCACACCTCATTCATGCAGAGGAGTACCACATGCTATTCTAAGCTAACACACACACGCACACACCGTTGGCCATCGGGAGCAACTCTGGGTTCAGTATCTGGGATCGAACCAACAACCTTCGACCGACGACCGCACTCCCACGCAGCCACAGTTAATGCCAAACAAATCACATAACTTGAATTAAGTCAGATTTATATAGTTGTTTTTGCCTCAAACCGTTATTCTATTGCTACAGTGAGTCACTAATAGAGAAACACCAGTTATTTATTTAATACAAATAATCCAAGGAGACAAATTGTCATTAATTAAGTTTGTCTTTGAGTAACTTCTACTAAATAATTGTTCAGTAGTTTTTATTGTTGAGTTGAATTCTAATAGACGTTGGCTTGATACCCTTTTAATGTCTTAAGTGCGAACGGTGCCCAAAACGTGCAAATTAATCATTTGAAATAGTGTCCTCTTCAATCAATCCAGTTCATCCACCAACAGTTAGAAGACAAGTAGCTAGCCTACTTATGTGTATTCATATCTGCATATGTGAAATGCAACACCCCGATAGTCTATCTAAAGTCTGGGAATAAGGGCACAGTCACTACAGATAGTATTTAACATATACGTTGCTCAGTACGTCTAGACTCTAGATCGCATGTGTCAAACTCAAGGCCCGGGGGCCAAATCAGGCTCGTGGTGGATTTAATTTCGGCCCGCAGGATAATTTTTAATTACTATTAGATCTGGCCCGCCGGTATATTGCACGCACACCTTCACTCCATCCTGAGGGTCTCCTCAGCTCAGAGCCTGAGCCCAAACATTGATGAACCTGCACCCAAGATGAGATGCCAAGTATCTGAGCTAGCATCACAGAGCAGCACACTGAGTTCAATGGATGTTTCCTTCGGCACTTTGTTTCTTGAGACAAAAGGACATGTTTGGTTTGTTCTTTGAAGGAAATAGTTTTGTTGAAGCTGTTGTTGGCCTGTGGAAAAATGTAATCATAAGAAATGACTCTGGAAAAGCTGCAGATAGAGCCATAAGGAATGAATGCAACTGATTATTTAATGTTTAATGTTGTTTTTATAGGCAATCATTTAAGCTTTGTTAGTTCCAGGTTTAATATGTGCAATGAGTTCATTTCAATAAGTTCTGCAAAAAACATTGAACCAGTCCGGCCCTCGACTTGTACACATTTTTTAATTTTGGCCCACTGTGTGAGTTTGACACCCCTGGTCTAGAAATTGAAAAGTTCCACGTTTTAAATATAATAGTGTAACATTTACAGCTTACAAAACAGCTAATACTAATCAAAGACCGTTAACACTAACTTATCATAGTAGTTGTTTTAACTGCAAATCATGTAGGATGTTTTCCTATTTAATAAAAATCCAAGAAACTGTCTCTTATATATTTTCATTTTTCTTATTGTTTCTGCTTTAATCCAGACAAGTATAAGTCTTTTTCGTGGTATATTTTCAATTAAATTCCTTTGAGTGGTGAGTTTGTTTATAGCTAAATTGTATTATAGAACTGCCGCGACACCATGTGGCCGCTACTGAGAATACATACATCTGTAGACACTGGACAGGAAATACATTAATTAATAATGGGATATAATGATGAAATTATTGATTAAAAAAAATACCTGTGTCCATTATTGTAGAGTTGGTTGTTAAAATCTGCGAAATCATTTTTTGAACAGGCGTTTTTGCGACAGCTATCGGCAGAGGTCCTTCCATCGTCAACACCGGAACAACACGTGAACAGAAGGTAAAACAGCAGCTAATGGTTCATAAAACATGAATAAACTAGATTAAATGTGAGTGTTTTTCATGTAATAACGTGTATTTATTCAACCCAAAGACACATAGAGACCTAACTTTAGACTGAATGTTTTTACAGTCCGGAAAATATGTAGTTTCTTGTGCACTCGTCGCCAAACTTCGTTTAATTAGTTAATACAAACAGGTCAAACTGTGTTTTAAAAGACAAGCGTGTTAATTAAATGTGGATTAAATACAAGTTTACATTTAATAAAAGGTGCCCTTCGATTCGGCTTGTATAAAATATACAAAAAAGCGATCATTTTCTTAGTTGGTTTATACTTATTTCTGCTACTGTAGTACAAGTCCATATTTCTGTTGCAGTGTCTATCTATCTATCTATCTATCTATCTATCTATCTATCTATCTATCTATCTATCTGTGTATCTATCCATCTATCTATCTATCTATCTATCTATCTATATCTATCTATCTATCTATCTATCTATCTATCTATCTATCTATCTATCTATCTATCTATCTATCTATCTATCTATCTATCTATCTATCTGTGTATCTATCCATCTATCTATCTATATCCATCCATCTATCTATCTATCTATCTATCTATCTATCTATCTATCTATCCATCTATCTATCTATCTATCTATCTATCTATCTATCTATCTATCTATCTATCTATCTGTGTATCTATCTATGTTTCTGGGTAATTTTGGAACTACTTTTTGCATTAAAAAAACAATCACTCGAAAAAATATCATAAGAAGAATAATTCAGCAGTTGTTACTCATGTGTCTGTGAGTGGTTCCACTGAGAGAAACCAGTCATAATGTGTCACTATATTCTATTGTGTTGCACTAGCCTGTGACCTAAGCATTTCATTGTCATAACTACACTGCTATATGTACAAATGACAATAAAAGCCTTAAATCTTGAATCACTTCACATGTGTGTTTTCCCCATCAGAGGGTCAGGATGGGTCGCTCCTCAAAAGACAAGCGGGACATTTACTATCGTCTGGCCAAAGAGGAGGGCTGGAGAGCGAGGAGCGCCTTCAAGCTGCTGCAGCTGGACCAGGAGTTCAACTTGTTCACAGGTGAGACCCACACCTGAGGAGGGGCTTCTGACAACTTTCATATAGTTATATCCTAACACTGGAAAAAAAAAATGCTGCTCCAAAACAAGTTAAACAATAATGAGAACAAGGTGTTTTCACTAGAAATAAGTTCAACAATCTGCCAGTAGAACAAGTGGACATGTGCTTGGTTAGAGCTCTTGAAATAAGATATTTAGATAAATCTGATGTTGTAATTAACTGGAGAACTTATTTTGAACTATATTTGACCAGAATCAGGAAATGCTGTGTACTTACAATATAAGCAGCTAATGCTCCAAAGTGTTCTGAAGTTAGTTGGTGATTTTCTAATAAATATGTAAAAAAATATGTGTTTAATCTGAGATACAACTCAAAATAAGATATTTTGACTTAACAAGATGAGGCATTGTCTAAAAACAAGACCTGATATCTCACTGCAGTGTTACTTCTGAACTTATTATGTCTTATATCAGGTGTAGAGAAATATTCTGACTAGATATTAGACGAATATACTGGGCAAGATTTAGAGTTTTAGTGAAATGGGTATAACTGAGCCTTGTAAATGTCCGGTTCTTGCTCTTTGGGATGTTCTGGGCTCCTCTGGTACACATCCAAGTGTCTGCCTTACTCTATTTTAGTTCTCTCTTTTATTAATGAGTTGTCGAGATTCATTTATTCCATGTCTTTCTTTCAGGAGTGAACAGAGCGGTGGATCTGTGTGCGGCTCCTGGCAGCTGGAGTCAGGTCCTCAGTCGGAAACTCAGGTTTTTATCTTTAAAAAAAAAAAGTAAACAGATTGAGATTAAATTAAATGTATCTTAACAATACTTTTCCTATTTTATTGTTTTGATTTTCAACTCAGAGGGCTGGAGGAGAAAGGAGAGAAGGTCGAGGAGGTGAAGATCGTGGCGGTGGACCTGCAGGCCATGGCTCCTCTGCCGGGAGTCACCCAGATCCAGGGAGACATCACCAAGGTGAGGAAACGATGAATGAAACACTAAGTTGGGGTTTTAGGTTCCTTGAGCGGATTGGATCATTCCTACATGATCTGTGTCTGGAAATATGACCCAGATCAGAAAAGTCCAGCATGCAGGGTTCTTACGGTCATTAAAAACCTGGAAAAGTCATGGAAAATCAAAATGCTAATTCCAGGCCTTGGAAAACAATATTTTTCCCAAAGTTTTGGAAAAGTCATGGAAATGTAACTAAAGTTGCATCAAATTTAATTCATATTTTATCTAATCGCGGGAAATAGTAATACTATAACGATAATAAATACTGTATCGTATAGTAATGAAACATTTATTAAAATGGCATTTAACTGACGAGGTGTTGGTGAGAGATTTGAGTTGCTTTAGCGTGTAGAAGCTAGTAAGCTACTATTTGATTTGTTTTAGATAGGCACAACGTGTTTCATATGCAGACCTTATTTTCCTGTTCCATGTTCAAATAAACCATTTTCAGTGCCGCTGAGAAAGAGTCATTTCTTTGGTCATGGAAAATTAGGCAAAGGTCATGGAGAAGTCATGGAGAAGCATTGGTGAAAAAGTGTATGAACCCTGAGAGCACTTGAAACGCACGTTGGTCTACAATCAACTAGCTCTGCATAACAGATTTCTAGGTTCCTGAGGAGATGGGAATTGTGTTATTTGTTCATGAGAAGGGTTTTTAAGAGGATCTTCAACTCAAGTGAAATGCTATGTCGTTACCTACTTGAATTTGTGCATTTTCCCCATATAGTGCAAGCCTCCTCCTTTTTCCTTTTTACAGTTCAGATACGGTCGAGCTCGTCCATGAGGTCTGGGTTGTAGCTGGCGTCCATGTTCTCCACCCTTTTCTCCGTTTTCTTCATCGTTTGCATGGAAACACCTCAACCTGCTCAGGGATAAAACACACAAAGTAGTAACTCAATAGTCTTGATAAACGACCAATCACAAAAAGTGCAACCAGGATTTGTGAAAGCACCTTTGACATCACTTTTGCAACACTTACGGCGACTGGATAGGTCATGTAATTGATGTTTTAATGACCTACATCTCTCCTGGTTTGTTAAAGACGAGAAGAAGTGCATTGCTGTGTCACATGACCTCCTTCTTCTCCTTCTCCTTCTTAGGTGTCCACAGCTCAGGAGATCATCCGTCACTTTGAGGGTCAGCCGGCTGATCTGGTGGTGTGTGATGGAGCTCCAGACGGTGAGACGCCGCTCACTTCCTGTCTGTCCAAACCTGTCCTTAAGTCTCTCCTGTCCTCCTGTCAACTTCCTGTTCTGTATCCATAGTAACCGGTCTCCATGACGTGGACGAGTACATCCAGGCTCAGCTCCTATTGGCCGTGAGTACGCTCAACGTTTTACTGATAACTCCTTTATGAACATTTTGTATTATTATTTTAATGTTGTATTCTATTCTGTCTTTATTTTGTACCTTGTGTGAATCCTGTTTTTAACTCGGACCCTGTTGCTGCTATAAACGCCTGCATTTCTCCAAGGGGATACATACAGTTCCATCTTATCTTTCACAGGTGTTTGTTTTCTGTGATGTCACACTGACCCCTCTTCCTGTTTGTCTCTCAGGCTCTGAACATCACATCTCACGTCCTGAAACCTGGGGGGACGTTTGTGGCCAAAGTGAGTCCAACATTTTATCAAAAATTCTGTACATTTTCTATTCCTAACTCACTCTTAAACTTGAAGCCTGTTAGCTTAGCACAAAGACTTGAAACAGGGGGAAACTGCTAGCCTGGTCCACCTTACAGCATCTCTAAAGCTCCCTAAAAATTGATAAATGTTGTGTTTTTGTCCAAAAAGCTAAATCATTGGACACAAATTGTTACTCTCGTTTATTCCCACAGGGTAATTATTTCAGGCAGTGGTTCACTTCTTTGCTGTTGGTGCTGTATGACACCTCTTCCTAACATAAAGCGAGGGAGAGACTGTCGTGATTTCTCCCACTGTCAAAAATAACCATTTCATCCTTTCTCAAAAGAGGCCCTGCTGTGCCCTTTGGGGTTTTTCAGTGTATGGTCTGCAAAGGCTAAAATCCAGAGTGTTACACAGTGACATGTTCCATGTGACATGAAGTAAACAAAGGACTTCAATGGAGGCGTTTCAGCCAGGGAAAGCCTTTGCAGACCATTTACATGCACACAAACCTATATACCACACTACAGCAGGGATGGGCAAATTATTCATTTATAAATATCGTAATTTATTAAAAAATAAGTACTTGTAGTACTGATACCGTCCACTAGTCACATGCTGCGTACATGATTTCGTTCGGCAGCCCAATACCGCAAAATAATCTGTGATGCGTTTGTGTGTCTTGTGTTTGTTTCCCGGGGCAACCCTCACAAGAAACAGCGGCTGTTGTTATGCCTGCTGTGACGTTAAGTTGCCTCTTGTAATTATGCCTTTACAAACTTACAAGTTGTATTTATCATCTGAATTTGGCGAAACAAGTTTAATATTCTTAAAACCAAGACTTTGTTTATTTGAAATCAGATGAAAACAAACTGTCACGGACCCTGCCGTGTTATCTATGATTACTATACGCTTTTCATTCATAATGTCAGCGGGAGGGAGGGGGGGGCGGCGCTGAGGAACAGCAGAGTGCGGGCTGACAGGTGTCTGTGTGGACACTCCCCTTATTGTGCGTCAGCAGAGGCTACAAGTGTCTTAGGTTCAAGTCAGACAACTAATGGTTAGTGTTCATGACTTCATGTTTATGTCATCTTATGGTTAATCTCAATACACACACATTTTCCGTGCTTTCCAATAGTTTAAAATAGTTTCATTCCACTGTTAAATAACCTGTTCAAGCCACTTGTAAACATTAAATAACATTTCTGTGAACTGATATTTGTTTAGTGGCTTATTGAGGATGTTCCCTGAAAGATTGTAAAATGTCAATGAAGATGTCATGGAATTTGTGTGTGTGTGTGTGTGTGTGTGTGTGTGTGTGTGTGTGTGTGTGTGTGTGTGTGTGTTCCAAGTGAATCTGCAGCCCCCTGGTGGCCAGTACATACATTATGTGGCCCCCACCACCATCCAAGTTGCCCATCCCTGCTCTACAGGGAAGGTAACCCCCCCCCAAAAAGCACATTAGGGCCTCTTTAATGCTTCCAATGTTTTGGTAAAGCACTTTGAATTGCCTTGTGTTAAAGCGTGCTACATAAATACGGCGTCAAACTGTTGACTCCTCCTCATGCTCCTGTGTTTCAGATCTTCAGAGGTAAAGACGTCACTCTGCTGTACTCCCAGCTCAAGCTCTTCTTCGGTGGTGTAACCTGCGCAAAGCCCCGCAGCAGCAGGAACTCCAGCATCGGTGAGCGACCAATCACAAGCCTCCAGCTCCTCTAGTTATTGTTTAACAGCCGGGACTTATGCTTAACAAACGCTTCAATATTAATTCATAGTATTTTGTATATTTTATTTTGTTCTTAAATATATTTTGTACATCTCTGTGTTTTATTTATTTAGTTAAGAGACATTCCTCACCATTTGGTTATTTATTAAAGTTGTTTTAGTTTTTCTATATAATAATTCTTCCTGAAAATTTGAATAAATTCAGGTTTAAGTTTGTAAGAAATAACATTTTCTCATTTAATTTGGTAGTTTCAGTGTTTTGAAATATATAATTCTGACATTAACTTCTGCATAGACTTGTTTTGTAGATAAACTGATTTTCTGGGTGACGTGTGTGTGTGTGTGTGTGTGTGTGTGTGTGTGTGGTGTGTGTGTGTGTGTGTGTGTGTGTGTGTGTGTGTGTTGTGTGTGTGTGTGTGTGTGTGTGTGTGTGTGTGTGTGTGGTGTGTGTGTGTGTGTGTGTGTGTGTGGTGTGTGTGTGTGGTGTGTGTGTGGTGTGTGTGTGTGTGTGTGTGTGTGTGTGTGTGTGTGTGTGTGTGTGTGTGGTGTGTGTGTGTGTGTGTGTGTGTGTGTGTGTGTGTGTGTGTGTGTGTGTGTGTGTGTGTGTGTGTGTGTGTGTGTGTGTGTATAGAGGCCTTCGTCGTGTGTCAGAATTACTCTCCTCCTGAAGGCTACGTCCCCAACATGTCCAACCCTCTGCTGGATCACGCCTACGGTAACTACCTGCCCCTCTTCCGCTTTGTGATCTGTGTCTGAAATAGGACACACATGTTCTACAATCAACTAGTTCTGCATAACAGATTTCTAAGTGTGACCCTTAATGTTTGACAATAATCAAAAGACCAAGATTTGACGCTGCTGTCACAGTCGAATCCGTCAGTAAAACATGTGTATAAAATGACGGATCATTCCATTTGGGCTATGTGGGGGTGTTGAGTGGCTTGAGATACAGGCTATTTTGATATGAGCCTATTTATAACACTGTTGATACATCTGAAAATAACGCATGTGCTTTTACTGAATCTTCTGAGTGTGTGTGTGAATAAATCCCCCTGTAGACCGAGTTGGACTATCCTAATTTTTGCGACCATTGGAGCAGCATGTAGCTTCAGAAAATACATATGAGAGCACTTCACATATTCTTACATAATGAACAATTCTCTGTTGAACTCAGCAGGAGGAGGTGTGTAGAAACAACCATTTTTTGCAAGTTAGACAAATTAATTGAAATCACATTTATTGAAAATATAATAATAATCTAATTTACTTTTGTAGCATTTCAAAAATAAGCTAAATGTTGTTTTGTTTTATAATGAAAGCCGTGTTTCATGGTCATATCCCTAAATATGTTTTGCACATTTCGGCACAGCCTTCCACTTAGGGCTGGGCGATTTGGCCTAAAAATAAAATCGCGATTTTTTTTTCTAACTAATGGACCATTTTCGATTTAAACCTCGATTTTTTTCTGTTTTTTTCTAAACAAACCAGACCAAGGCTCTTTTAAGTGAACGACGGGAGCCGGCTCTCGCCCGCGAACGAGCCGTTTTTTGTTTTTTTTGCGGAGGGATCTAGATCGGCATGAAGGCACATTATGCAATGTGCACATCTTCCCGCTTATTACACATGGCCACATTCTCAACAAAGTAACGACATGACTCCCAATATTAATGGAAATGCTTTTATGGATTTAGAAAATGATTTTATTGACTTAAAAAATAGTTTTATGTATTGATTTAAATTGACATGCATCCGCTAAGAAAAGTAGTCCGTTGTTACCGTTTGAACTAACGTAGCAACGGCAGGAACTGCTTCGATAGTGTTTTTGAGGAGCTTTTTGATTACAGATTTGAAAACATCGTTGCTTGCTTTAAAAGTAGCACAATTCATGATGTCAGACCTTGGGAAGTATCTAGATATCCCTGCCCTAATGCCAAAGTAACTGCCAACTGAATATGTGTCGCCGTTTGATGTCTATGTCTGGACCGCTGCGTAAAAAGGAGGGTTTCTGGCCCAACACGGAGGACGGAGATCTCTTTTTCTCCCCCTCTTCTGACAGCCCAGCAGCTGATCTCAAAGCAGGCTCCCCTCTCCTGCAGGGGGGCGTGGTCAGCTGCAGCTCACAGAATCAGCCCCCTGCAAAAACAGCGCTGGAAAAAGCAAATGGAGCGAAATGAGGCATGGCTAAAATGCAAGATATCTTTGGTATTTTGAAAAAAAAAAAAATGTATATACTTTATGTCGATACAGTAGCCCCTTTTTTAAAAAAATAGTTTGTATAGGTGTTGCTATCTGTTTTGTGCAGCGTGGTTCTACAAGCAAGTCAATGCATTCATTGGGTGGTATCAGAGATTTACACGGGTCTGTAAATGCAATGAAAACAATTGGCCACAGCAAATCATTTATATTAAACTTTATTTACTTTATTTACTCTTGAATACTTCAGTACAAAGGATGTATTGAATAATTGAAGTGATATGTGTACACAGAGCTGCAGATCGGGTAGTCACAGGCAATGTGGCTGAGTTTTCTGCGCGTTCTGGAAAGTGAGAGAGTAAGCTACTACGGAGTCCCTTAAAGCAAAACAAATCTGCGGAGTCTAGAAATGTTTTTAAATCGCGATTTTTCGGTTCAGCCATTTCACAAACCGTAGGAAAGTAAAAATGCAAATTAATCGTTAAAACCCAAAAAATCGCCCAGCCCTACTTCCACTTTAAAATATAAAACACTGCACCATGTATTTTAGTTTCTTTTGTATATCTTTCGTCTTTTTTTAATGCCAAATCGTTTTTTTAATCTTTATATTTCTGACCTTCTCTAACTACTTATATTCTCACAGGGTTCTTACGGTCATTAAAAACCTGGAAATGTCATGGAAATTCAAAATGCTAATTCCAGGCCCTGGAAAAGTTATGGAAAACAATATGTCCCAAAGTTTTGTAAAAGTCATGGAAATTTAACTAAAGTTGCATATAATAATAATATAATTTATATTTTATCTAATCGCCAAAATAGTAATACTACAATGATAATAAATACTGTATCGTATAGTAATGAAACGTAAAATGGCATTTAACTGACGAGGTGTTTTGCTGGTGAGAGATTTTAGTTTAGAACAGGGGTGTCAAACTCAAGGCCCGGGGGCCAAATCCGGCCCGCGACTTCGTTTTCTGTGGCCCCACAAGAGCTTGCAAAGAATATAATATGTTTACATGCTACTTTACAGAAGCACGTTGCCCATAAACTACATGTCCCACAATGCATCTCAAATTTGACTTTCTCAGAATTTGACTTTTTTTCTCATAAATAGATTTTGTTTTCAAAATGTTACTTTTTTTGTTTTGTTTTTCCAGAATGTGGCTTTTCTTTTAAAATCATTTTGTGACATTCTCACTGAAGAGACTTGCAATTATTTGCCCTAGACTTCTGCTTTCAGACGTAGTTAATTATGAAGTTATTACCCTATCCGATAATAATCCAATGCAGAGGCAACTATGTAATATAACACATTATTTTATATATATTCAATATTTATATATGTCTTTTTTTATATAGTCTTAAAGTTACAACCGGCCCTTTGAGTGCAACCATAATGCTGATGTGGCCCGCGATGAAATTTGGTGTAGAAGCTAGTAAGCCTATTTGATTTATTTTAGATAGGCACAACATGTTTCATATGCAGACCTTATTTTCCTGTTCCATGTTAAAATAAACCATTTTCAGTGGTACCGCCCAGAGAGTAATTGTTTTGGTCATGGAAAATTAGGAAAGGTCATGGAGAAGTCATGGAAAATCATTGGTAAAAAAGTGTATGAACCCTGTTCTTAAGTTGTTTATGTTTGCACCATCACACACTAAAGCAAATGCCTTGAATGTGTAAAACGTACATGGCAATAAACCCGATTCTAATTCTGATTTAGTTGTTTGTATTTTCAAAAGGTTACACACCTGTAGATCTCTGTTTAGTAGTCAAACTGGATCAGATTTTTGTTTTGTGTTCCTGAGTGTGTTCTGCTCTCCGTTCTCAGACGTGGACTTCAACCAGCTGGAGGGTCCGAACCGCGTCATCGTTCCCTTCCTGGCGTGCGGCGACCTCAGCGCCTTCGACTCCGACCGGACGTACCCTCTGCAGGTGAGGAAACACGTGGTTAGCTTTACTGAGGCAAGCTGAGGGGTCCCACGATGTAATAATTAGACTGAAGCGCTCCTTTGTGCACCAGTTAATCCTCCAATTAAATACGGAGCTTAATCCCAGGTCAATCTACTTATTTATCTAAGTAGTTATCACCGCAATAAACCGTATTTAATTTTGTCTTAATGTACATTATTTAATTTCATATTCTGTTCTTGTACATATCATATTCTATTGACATGTATATAGACTTTTTGCACAATTTTGTATTTTATTATATATGTATTGTTGGAGGAGCTCAGGTCAGAAGAATTTCATTTCCATTTCTACACTGTAGCTTATGTGCATATGACAATACAACTTTTTAATCTTGAATCTTGAATGTACGTTAGTGTTTCTCAAACTTTTTCATACCAAGGACCACTTAGCCAATAAAAAAAAACACTCGCTGACCACCTAACTCCACAAATATCCCAAAACACATCGTTTTTCTAGAACAGATTACAAAGTGCCTGAAAATGGTACAAACAAGTGGCAACATGTGTGACGAAGGTCTTGCCCTGGGCTATATCATGCAATAGAAAGTGAAACTTAAGCTCGCTCCATTGCGGAGATATTCCCGCGAGAGTGCAGAAAACTTAAATGTATTTAAAATGTGAAATTTGACCAATATACTCACGGACCACTAGGGGGCGCTCACGGACCACCAGTGGTCCGTGGACCACACTTTGAGAAGCACTGCGTTAGAGGGTCTTTGAGCTTGTTTTCTCTTCAGTGATCGTGATGTTATGTGAAATGTTGGTTTTGCTTGTATCGTGTCTTAATATTTGTCCTTGTTTGATGTTGAAATGAAGCTGATTTGATGCGAGAATCATTTCAGACTTGATCTTGGCTTTAGGAGCCATATGTTAAAATGTATAATTTGATATATTATGTGAATTATTTGAACATATTTCTTTGTTTTTGGTATTATTATATCAGTTATTTAAACCAGCAAAATTGACGTCATAGCCGACTGCACCTGCTGGTAATTAGAATGAAAAATAATCACGGAGCAACATCGTGTTTTTGCTTGATTAAAGGTCACCTATTATGCAAAATCCACTTCTCCACGTCTCTTCTACATCAACATGTGTCCCCTCTGAAAGTTTCAGGAACAAAGATTCTCTCTCTTTTTGATCCATTTCTATAAAAATCTGTCTGAAAATGAGCTGATCAGATTTTGGCCACTTTATGATGTCATAACGATGTTTTGGCTTGTGTAACCATTAGCCAATCAGCAACCAAGGTAACCCCCCCCCCCCCCCCCCCCCCCTATATCACCTTAGCAGAATTTAGTTCTTTGTAACCAAATGTCTCTCAGAGGGGCGTGGGGAGGGGCTCCTTATTTTCATCTAAAGTAACAGACAGAGAATCAGCACTTTGGAAACAGGGCTGAAACAGAGGGGATTATGGGTAATGCTGCAATGATCTGTTTGGTGTTTCAGCCAATCAGAGACATGTTGTGTATATATCTGAGACCTGTAATATATTGATGAAAAACAGTATAATAGGGGACCTTTAAAGCATTATTGTATTGTACTGTAATCCCAATCTCTCACCTGTTGATTCTTCAGCTGGACTCTGGTAAACAGTACGAGTACACCCCCCCCACGCAGCCCCCGATCTGCCCCCCCTACCAGCAGGCCTGCCACCTCCGAAAAAACAACCTGCTGTCCAGAGAAGATGCCAAACGTCCCGACCAGAACCAGGACGAGACGGGTCCAACAGCCGAGTCCAACTCATCCGTCTGACAGCTGCTGATCTGTGGGGAAAGTTACACAGCTTTTAAATGGAACAGTTTGATATTATGAGAGAGTCTCTTCTTTTCTGTCCGACAAGCAGATAGACATTTGTTTCATTTCCGTCCATTACAGAGGCCCAAGCATGTTTAGCTTAGCATAAAGACTGCTAGCCATTCCCTGCATCCAGTCTGTGTGCTAAGCTAGGCTAAACATGCTCTGGACTGTTTGCTGTACTTGGTATTTTTAAAGTCCTGGGAGTACGTGTTTACCACATTTGTCAGATTTTATGTTCCAGTATCTTTGGACAAATCTTTCATCCACCATGGTTGAGGAACTATAAGCATTTTGTATTTTAACAATAAAGTCATTTCTTTGAGGCGAACCAACATGGTGGTATTTTCAGTGTTATTAAACCCTGCATTATGTTATTTTTCTGTCATGCATTTCTTCATGCTTTTCTTAATAAACAGCCCTGCCCTGATCCAAGAGTTTAAGCTTAAGAATGAGGACACATTTTATACATCCAGTTCATCATTTAGTACTAAACTACATAAGTACAGTAATTGGAGAGTGTAGGAATACTCTGTTACAAGTAAAAGTCCTGCATACAAAATGTATCTCAAGTAAAAGTTACAATGTTTTGGGATCTAAATATACTTAAAGTACCAAACGTAAAAGTAGTCATAGTGCAGATTCGTCCATTTCAGGATAATATATGTGATATATTTTATAATTATTGATGGATTAAAGTGTTGTCAAAGCTGGTTAAGGTGCAGCTAGTTTGAATGACTTTGTATACTGCAGGGTAGCTTGTGAATTTACTCCAGGTGGAACTAACGTCTGATTTAAGAGTTGATCATATTGTTTATCATTAATATATATCTGTAACTAAAGGACTAGATACATATAGTGGAGTAAAAGTACACTATTTACCTCAATTATAGTGGAGTAGAAATACTCAAGTAAAGTACAAGTGTAAACAAAAAATGGTGTACTTGAGTAAATGTACTTAGTTACTTTACACCACAGCTTATGTATTTACTGCAAACTGGAAAAGCCCCCCGGCGTACCCACATAGTGGTTTACGCTATGACGTCATGACGTAAGGTCTCGCACAACCGCATTGTTGTTGGGGGAAGAGAAGCTTGGGCAGCCGCTGAGCTCTGCCGCTTCTCACCTCTTCTTCACGTTATTACACATCAGTAATAACCCTGTGCACAGTGAAATATAACACCCTGAGAACCGGCTCCGTCGCCCTGGATACCCGTGGCTCTCTCTCCATCTGCACTCGGTTCAGCGCTAGCCGTTGGATGATAAACGGACTGAATGTGGATTTAACTGCCGCTTCGCTCCGCAGGCCGCGCCGCCATTGCTGCTGTTTTTATAAGCTGAATTCGTGAAAATACCGAGGTAAGTTCAGTCTCACTCCACCCTCAAGTCTTTATTATCACCCCCAAACAGTGCGGGCTGGTTTACATCTAAAACCAGGCATTGCTGCTCTGAAGAAAGGCCTTTATTTTACCCAAAAAGAGGCAGTTTCTTGTTGTGTTTGTCGCCATATTTCCTCCCCCCCCTTCAGTTAGCTGTAATGCTAGCAGGCTAGTTTGTGGACGGAGTGTCCTAATGCGTTTAACCGACCAAAGGAGAGGGAGGACACCGAGGAAAGGACACCGCCTGGTCGTGGTTTCTTCCAACAAACATGTTTGGAGTGTTTCACGTTAAAGCTGTGACTAGAAATAAGAGAACATAAACGTTGTGTTTTGGTTAAAGAGGAGCTAACGGTAGCTAGTGGCTAGCATACCATTCAACCTAGAGAAACCGAACGAGCTGCTGTTAGCCGAGCATTCTCCGAAAACCAGCAGCTCTCTGCGGCTTCATGCGGAGCAGCTGAGCCCGCCGGAGGCTCGCTGCAGTCGGATATGAGTTGTGTGTTGCTCTGGGCACATTTCTTTCATTCATCAAGTGAACGCTATCGCAGTGCCAATCTGTTTCCGCCCCCTTTAAATACACTCTGCAGCAGCCAACTGACATCATGCTCTCATGAATTAAACCCGAACCTCAGAGTACACTAACGGGCCAATACTGTTTATGTTTAAGTTGCACAATAAAGGGGAAAAGCAGCTGTGTAGACACATTCTGTTTCATCTGCTGTCAACATACTAGATGGACAGATAACATGGAACACGCTAAATGTTGCAGGGGATGTTGCAACACACACACACACACACACACACACACACACACACACACACACACACACACACACACACACTGTGGTGGAAAAGGCACTCAGATATTTTAAGACATGCATCGGAAATATCACCGGCTTTTAAAGTACTGTGTATTATTCCTGCTTTCAAGATTTTGAGTTTAAACACAAAAGTATTAACTTACTCAAAGTACTTGTTATGAAGAATGTCCTATTTAGTGTACTAAATAACTGAATTATAATCCTTCAGTTATTCATGTATTGTATAATAAAAACCTGCAACCTTATAGGAAACTGAAGTGATCCAATATATGTGTCGAAATGTAGTTCAGTATTATAAAACCGAAATCCTGAAGTACAACTTTAGGGTAGTTGTCCTTTGTACTTTAGTGTTTGCACTTTGTTGCATTCTCTATCCAAGGAAAAGGTGTTGCTGTGTTAACAAAAAACCTCTCACAGAGTTCACTGACTGATTCATTGGTTTTGTAGTCTTTGTTAAACACAGTTAGGTGATCAATATGAAACCTGTTGTATCATCCAAGGATCATTTATTTGCCTTCTAAGAGTCATGGTTGCACAACACAATGCAGTGCGGTCCATTTGTGCTGCAAGAGATGCACGCTACAGGACAGTAGCACATGTTCAGGAATGTAACCGGCAGCTACCAAAACAATGTGGAATAAATGAACATCAGGGAAACATCTCTGTTTGCCAGGTGTTGTTAATGTAAACACAGTCTGTCTCCTTCCTCACTGCAGTCCTGGGCCGTCAATTGCAATAGCTGTCACAGCAGTTTCTTATTTCTTCCATAGTATGTTCCTATAACCAGACGTCATCCAGGAGCAGTCTAAGTGGTTGCTAAGCTTGAGGTCCTAGCAGGGGGGGTTCCCACCTTCCTCTCCCGGTCTGTCCGCTCACTGGAGTTTGCTCCAGCTGGCTGTGTGGACAGAAGTTTCCGTGGGCTCGTCTGTTGCACTTTATCCAATCCCCACGCGTCCTTTTCTTTTGTAGTAGTAGCACATATAACGAATGGTCAATTAGTGATAAGCTCTTTTGTAATGAGGTCCTTGAGGTTATCTGCATTAGTAAAACATTGATAGTGTTTATAAAGGGCTGGCTTATCTAAAGCCAGTTGAGTAGCACTTGAAATGTTTTGGCTCTCTGAAACCTGATGTACTTATGATTCTGTTTTCTTCAAGTTTGTGTCTTCTTGGTCGAATGCACTTATTGTAAAAGCCTGGGCTAAATGTAATGTGTTTTACGCTTGTTCTGTATCAGAATTCCAACTAACTCGCAAAGATGAAATGTGTGTTTCGACTGGAAATAATTCTGGTCCTCGTCCTATGATTAAAGGCGGGAAGAGGTGATGACATCGTTGTGTAAACACAAGCTGCCCATCATTACTTATGCAATGTCTCATTGAGGGTTGAGGATATTAATCGTTACTGCAGGTTCTGTTAGACCCTGCTCTGTGTACTGGTTGTTGTTCTGCAGAGTTAATGATGGGAAACGCTGCCACAGCATCCTACGAGTCTTTCATTCAGTGTTTTTCTGGATTTCAGGGTCTTTAGGCTTCATAATGAAGAAGAAAATTCGCCATCACCGGCCTGCGGTGCTGAAGAGAGATTCCTCTCCCATCAAGCCGTCGCCAAACCGCGAGACGCTGACATATGCAGAGGCGCAGAGAATTGTAGAGCTGGAGGTGGACGGCCGCGTTCACCGGCTCAGCATCTACGACAAGATGGACGTCATCTCCGACGACGACCCCACGGCGCAGGAGATCATGGAGTGCAACAGCAACAAGGAGAACAACGAGAAGCCCCAGCAGGTCCTGGTGCGCTCTGTGCGCCTCAAAAACAACCAGCAGAAGAAGAACGCTGCACTCATGGCCTCACACGGTATCACCAGCACACACAGCAGCACCACCGGCCTGTTGGAGGCAAAGGTTAGAACGGTGGAATACAACCTTCCGGTGGTGCCCAGGAGGCCGTCGGCGTATTACAAATACACGGAAAGGACGGCGGAGGAGTTGGACGAGGAGGTGGAGTACGATATGGACGAGGAAGACTACGCCTGGTTGGAGCTCTTCAATGAGAAGAGGAAGAACGATGGCATCAGTCAGGTGTCTCACAACCTGTTTGAGTTCCTCATGGACCGCTTTGAGAAGGAGTCGTACGCAGCTACGCAGGGTCAGAGCGACCTGCAGTCGCTGGTGGACGAAGACGCTGTTTGCTGCATCTGCATGGATGGAGACGGAGCTGACAGTAACGTCATCCTCTTCTGTGACTCCTGCAACATCGCCGTGCATCAGGAGTGCTACGGCGTGCCGTACATCCCCGAGGGCCAGTGGCTGTGCCGCCACTGCCTGCAGCGTCCGTTGCGGCCTTCTGAGTGTGTCTTCTGCCCCAACAGAGGCGGAGCCATGAAGAAGACTGACGATGACCGCTGGGGCCATGTAGCATGCGCCCTGTGGGTGCCCGAGGTCGGCTTCTCTGACACTGTTTTCATCGAGCCCATCGACGGTGTTCGTAACATCCCACCGGCGCGCTGGAAGCTCACCTGCTACCTGTGTAAAGAGAAGGGTGCAGGAGCGTGCATTCAATGCGACAAAATCAACTGTTACACCGCCTTCCATGTCAGCTGCGCCCAGAGGGCCGGCCTCTACATGAAGATGGAGCCCGTCAAAGAAGTGACGTCGTCCGGCTCCGCTACCTTCTCTGTGAAAAAGACCGCCTACTGCTGCAGCCACACGCCCGAGGGCTGCGACCGCCGGCCGCTCACCATCTACGACAAGCCGCATCCCAAAAATGGAGCCTGCCACAAGAGGGCCGACAAGAGGGGGAAGTACCGGGGCAAAGGCTGGCAGAAGAAGAAGAGTAAAAGAGGGGAGCCAGAACCAGAGCATGAGACCCCCACCAACACTGGGCCCAGTATCACTGCTTCAAGGTAGGCACTGAACTCCTGTTCAACATAATGCTGTATAAACCTGGAATGATCAGAAATCATGTAATAGGAGTTTAACGGGTCAATAAACAGCAGTCTGACCATCATAACCGACTTAATGCAGATAACAATAATATAAAGCTTAAAATATAGAGAATGTTGCTCTTTAATTCTAAGTGTTAATGGAAGAACATTTCATTGTTTCCCCATCAGTTTCGACACCATCCTGAACCAGGTGGCGGTTCAGAGGAAGCGTGTCTTCGTGGAGCGAGTAATGAGCTACTGGGTGCAGAAGAGGCAGTCGAGGAACAATGTGCCGCTGATCCGCCGGCTGCAGGCCAACCCTCAGCCTCCCAAAGTCAAGAAGTTGGTCAGTGCTGCCGACATAGCGGAGCATTGTCCTGTTAATGTCGTTCTACCCGCTCCAATTAAGTTGGTTTGTCCGCTGCAGAATCGCATGGAGACGAATCAGGCGCTGAAGGAGCAGCTGAAGGAGTGGCACCGCCTCCGCCACGACCTGGAGCGAGCGCGCCTGCTGCTGGAGCTCATCAGGAAGAGAGAGAAGCTGAAGAGAGAGGAGGTACAGCCACTTCAGCTGAATAAAATAACAATGGGTTAAATTCATAATGATGCTATGTAGTTACGAACATTTTCACCAAAAGCCGTCCAGGTTTGAGTGATACATTTGATTTCTGAACTAACGTATTTAAAAAGTTTAAAGTATAATCCCCTTGGGCTGTGCTTACACATTTGATCACTCCACTGTTTGTGAAATATGTGTTTTATTTGACTTAAACATGCTTATATTTGCTGTTTGTACCGCAGAAACATTATTATTTACACAAAGAAAGTCTTTTTCTGAGTTTGAATCATAAAAGGAGTATTTATATATACATAATAAGGCTTTATATTTGCTACCAATTTCACCAAAACCTACCAGATTTTGTTCATTAGTTGGATTTTAGTTTGAAAGATTATTGAGACGTAACATCAAGGGGACTGCCCTCTTTGATTTGCATACACATTTGATCACACTAACCTATGTTATGTTCCTCAAACACCTAAATGTGGTCGTTGTCATGTGACTTCTGTACCACGAAAATGTTTTGTTTAAACAAATAAAAATAATAAGTTTATTTAGTATAGATGAGAGAAACACCTGCGTCACTTCCGGGTGAAAATCACGGCCCCGCCCACTTTTGGGGGGAAACAACGCTGTGTTTGAATGGCGATCAATTCAAATTCGGAAGTCTGGCAAACAATTAAAACTGATTTTAATTTACCCATATATCGAGCCCGATCGTCAATTTCCAGTGATTTAATGTAATAGTTCGCCTGACTGGCCGTAGTAACCGGGCGCTTTGAAGATCCAGAAATCCACGGTTTTCTTACATTTCTGATCGGATTGGTAAAAACTTCAGAATTTGAATTGACCGCCGTTCAAATGACAGCTTTGGTTCCCCCCAAAAGTGGGCGGAGCCGTACTTTTTGCCCAGAAGTGACGCATGTGTTACTCTCATCTATCGCACCTTTCACAGAAATAGAATTCACAAAGTGCTTCACAAGAAAGAAGAAAAGTTAAAAACTAAGACCACAGAAACATGAATACAATAACAACCATAAAAACACAGACCACGTGGAGTCCCGAAAGGAACAAACATAAGAACCGAACACACACATCTCAAGTAGAAACAAAAGCCAATGTAAAAAGATAGTTATTCAGTAGTTTTGTTAAAAGCTTCTGCAGAGACAGCAGAGCGGATGTCAATAGGGAGAGAGCTCCATAGTGTTGGAGCCACCACTTGAAAAGGCACGGTAAAAAAAACGACGCTAACTTGTGTTCTCCCGTCAGATGAAGCTGCAGCAGTCGGCGCTGGAGGTCCAGCTGACCCCCTTCAACATCCTGCTGCGAGCCGTGCTCAGTCAGCTGCAGGAGAAGGACCAGTACAGCATCTACGCTCAGCCCGTCAACGTCAAGGAGGTCTGCCTCGTTTATCAGTCTGTTCAAATATCTGAGTTATCGTACGTCAATTACACTGTGGATGTGGAGCCATGGTGAAAACATATGTGAATGTATCTACTAAGGAGGCTATGGTTTGTTTTGGTTTAATTGTCTGTCTTTCAGCAAGGTTAGGAAAGAAAACCTACAGGCACTATATACATACAATATTGTTTAAGGCAGGGGTGCCCAACCTTTTTTGAACCGAGAGCTACTTTTAAAGTTGCCAGTCTGCCGAGATCTACCAGTCCCAATAGAGAGGCGTAGCCATTACTGACAGCCTGCTACCAGGTGAATACACACTTCTACTTGTTTAAAACTGACCTTTCTACGATTAATACTTCATAAAATACTGCAGATCCTTTATCTTACCTCTTTCTAATCTACACACATACAAGTATTTAACTGAAGTTACACAACAGTGTTGTTGATACAGAGTTGGTGTTTATTCACACGTCACTACAGTGGGTAATGTTTTCAAGAAACATTGAACAGTGCTGCCACAGATGACTCAGGAAGAAAAGAAAAGACTCTGAACCCTTTCTTTGCCATTATATAAAAATAGTGTTGCTACAAAAGTATAAATTAGCCTTACTAATAAGACAACTCAGATCTGAAGCTACTCAGGAATCTGCTGCCAACGTGCAATAAAAGAGACAACATTAATAGAATCAAACCCTTTTTTGTTGCATTTTATTAGAGTATAAAAAGAAATGCCTTTAAAATAGGATGCAAGCAACACTAGCTTCTTAACCTGAATTGATAATAGACTATAATCAATGTAAACAGAACAGATCTTAATGTTTGCATTCTTATACCATGTTGTACAATAATTATAATGAATAAGTTCAAACAAACTAAAACTTACAGCTGATCAGAGGTTGCGCTAGACTTTTTCGCTGCCCGTCATTTTGACGGACAGGATCGTAAAACTTCCGTCAAAATCCAGAATTACCCGTCGGCCTTTACACAACTCTGACGAGGGGGGGGGGGGGGACAGTTCATGGCTGTTGCACCTCGCGGGAGCGTGCACAGCGTAAAGCCAAAACTCACAGACATTTCAATGATCTGTACGGCACAGTTAGGTTTGGAAACGGTATCATTTCCTTTTTGGAGGGCATGCATAACACGGCATAACACCGGAGCCTCGCTGCGGGGGAACTTTGGCGCTGTTCCGAGTTTGTTCTAATCAGTCAAAATGACGGACTGCTTTCAGATTTGTCCGCCATTGTTAAAAAAAAAACGTCATAGACGGAATATATTCGGTTAACGCGACCTCTGCAGCTGATTAATAACGGTATCTAACTTGAGTTTTTATTATATCAAAAACCTGTTGAGATGCTTCTGTTATTTTTACTGTCCCCCAAAAGCGCGTCGCAGCCTCCAGGAATGCTTCTTTCACAACTTCGCCGTCTTTGAAAGACTTCATGTGTTTCGCAAGAACGTGACTGACACGATAAGATGCTCTGGTAGCAGCCTTGCTCTTGTTGTTGGGCCTGGTGAAAATGGACTGCTGTGCATTTAGCTGTCCTTTCAGGCCCCTCCCCTTTTGGAGCGTAGGGCAGAATTAGGAGGGAATTCCGTCTCGTAACGTTTGTGCACTGTTTTGAAATGCCGCTCCTAAATTACTCTTCTTCGATAAAGCCACGCTCGCATTGCAGATGAGACAGATGGACTTTGAATTGGAATAGATACAAAAATAATCATCCTCCCGCTCGGAGTGAACATTATATATGTTGGGCTTTTTTTGCTTCTGCCATAATTGCGGTCTCTTGTGTGTGCGGACTGTCACTCCTGTTGCCACGGACAACGTCAGCGAAATAGTGCCCACCAGCCACGCCCCGACACATGGGGTCACGCCGGCCAATCACAAAGCTTTGGTGCGTTCAAGTGCATTATTCTGGCACGGGAAGATTATGTTATAGGACATTAACGATAAAACAGAATATTGTTGTTCTATTTTTAGACACATCGACTGGTTGGGCACCCCTGGTTTTAGTTTGGGCCATGAATAAACTGATTGAATTCGAAGCGGATCTGAATGACGGGGCACATACAAAAATGATGTACAATGTTTGATAGCATTTTGACTAAAGAGACTTTTGTGCTGCATTCATGTGGTGTCGTAAAAATCTGGAAAAATGAGTTCCCTACTTGGAAAATTCATATAAACGCCTCAGAAAGAAGAAACAGCCATCAATGTGTTTCCGCGTTACGACCTAAAGCGCAAGTCTGAAAAACGATTTAGCTAAACGGGGACCATCCGAGGAGCACCTGAATGCACCATGGGTTGACAGAGGTCTGTGCTTTCCATCTGGAGCCCATTGTAGTTTCCACTGTAAGTATAACGCTACTAGCTGTTATGAAAAGGGTAAATCATTATGGTGAAAAAGACATTGTGGCAATAGATGTCTGCTATTAAACGACTCATCGACTGGCACACATTGTACAAAGTGGATCTCTGAAAGTCTCTCTCGGTCTCCAACGTGTCCTCTTGTGTCTCCTGCAGGTCTCGGACTACCTGGACCACGTGAAGAACCCCATGGACTTCTCCACCATGAGGAAACGCATCGACGCTCACGAGTACGGGAGCCTGGACGACTTCGAGGCCGACTTCAACCTCGTCATCTCCAACTGCATGAAGTACAACAGCAAGGACACGTTCTTCCACAAGGCAGCTCAGCGGATGCAGGACCACGGGGGGGCGATCCTCCGCAGAGCCCGCAGAGAGGTGGAGAGGATCGGCTTCGACTTCCCCAGCGGGCTGCATCTCCCCGAAGCCCCAAAACCAGCGGCGCCAACCCCCTTCTCCTGGGAGGAAGGTACGAGAGATCATTAGTTGTGTTTTTACATGTATGAGGGTTTTCAGTCTGTGGCTACACGTATGGATTTATTTTACCGTGCTTTTACATTAGTTTATTTTTGTCCGATCGGTTTTGTCTAAATGTATTTATGCTGCTTTTCATATATATTTATTGATGTACAGCACTTCGGTCAACTTTTTAAAGTTTGATTGGATCGGATTAGGAAATAGAAAATCTATCAAGGAAAGAAATGATAATCAATTAACTGTTAAAGTCATTTCTCCGGTAGCATGTTTTGATCCTAGTTTATTTAATTTCGCCTGTTGGGATCTGAATCTCTGCTGGAGTTTTGTCTACTTATCGGGCAGTGGTGATCATTTGTGTGCTTTGTTACATTCCACCGCTGACTAATGGGTGGACTTATGCATGGTCAACATATTTGTAGTTTTGTTTTAAACCTAACCATCAAACCTCCAGCAACAACAAAACATTTGCCGTTTATATTTTCATACAAAAGTGGCAGAAAAGACTGTTTTTAGATTTGAATTCTCTCAAAAATGTTTGCTAGCTTCACTCTGAATTGTACTATATCAAACTTAATTTACTTGCATTTCCAACTGACAAAACAAGTTATCAACTTTGACTTTTAGAGACGATGCATGGTCAACATATTTGTAGTCTTGTTTTAAACCTTACCAACAAACCTTCAACCCAACAACAAATGATCCTACATGAAACTTAATCTAGTTGCATTTTGGACTGACAAAACAAGTTACATAAAGTAATCAACTTTGACTTTTAAAGAACGAGATGGCCTTTTTAGACGATTTTCATTTTAAACACCAAAACATTCATTTAGAAAATAACAGTATATATATTATTAGCTGTGCCTGATTGATGTTATGGAGCTAATACTGATGCTACTACCTGATGTCTCCCTCAGTGGACCGGCTGCTGAGCCCCTCGTACCGCCGGCTGACCCCCCTGGAGGAGCAGCTGAAGGAGCTGCTGGAGAAGCTGGACCTGAGCACGGCCATGAAGCACAGCCCGTCCCGCAGCAAGAGGCTCAAGCTGCTCAAGAAGACCATCATGGAGGTGCGCAGCGAGATGAGCCTCAAGAACTCCCTCAGAAAGACGACACCAGCGACGGCCCCCAAGCCTGACTCATCAGAATCAGAGGAGAAACAACTACCTGAACCCCCGGCAGAGCCTTGCTCGCCCCCCGAGAAAAAGCCTTCCCCTTCGCCCACGTTAGAGCTGTTAGCGTCGCTGTCGCAGTTCCACTCCTCGTCTGGTGACTCGAAACCTCTGGAGTCCGTCAAACCTGGCGTCCCCATGGAGCTCGACGGCGACACATCTACCTCAGAGTCCCCCAACAAGCCCAACGGACACGCCCCCGACCCGCCTCTCTCCAACGGCGACATCCACATCAGAGCCTCTGGCGCCTGTAACCGACGCAACAACAACGTCTTCTTCCGCAAGTCCAAGAGCGCCAGCCCCCAGAAACCTCACAAAAATCAGGGGGCGTCCGTCGTGTCGTCGCCGCTCGGTGCCAAAACCTTCCTGTCGGTGGTGATCCCTCGCCTGGAGACGTTGCTGCTGCCCAAGAAGAGGAGACGCAGCAGCAGCGCCGACGGAGACGAGGAGGACGAGGAGTCGCCGATAAAACGCCTCGGCACAGGTAAGGACTCGTGTTTCAGTTAATGATTCAAAGGCTTTATTGTCATATGCTCAGTAGCTACAGGGTAGATACGGCAATGAATATCTTAGGCGGGGCCTCGTTCTTTCCTATGAGAGCTGCTCATTGGCGCATGAAGACAAAATGGCCCAACTTTTGAGGGAGCGAAACGTCACGAAAGTATTCATATAATCATATAATCCGTTCTTATTGTGAATCCATGGGTAACGATAAACTCATGTAGTGCTGAACACGTCACATGAACGTGCCGGGCGGCGCGGTCCCGTGGGTTAGATGCGCGTTCATAATGCAGAGGGAAATAACTCTCAGAATAACGTTATTAGCACATTTTACAACTTGAGGACCGAATGTTTTTAATAAGGGCTATACAAACGTTCATACTGGGTAGTTCATTTAGTTTAAAAAAAATTACCCAACGATTTACAGACGTCTCTTTCCCAATGTTAGTCAATGGGAAAAAGTGTTTCCGGGCCCAGCGACGGTACGGAAGTGTAGTACCGCCATTTGGCCACAACGAATATTTTCCTCAAAGAGTCCGGCGCACTTCCTGGGTGCTTGGTATGTGCGCTCACAGAGCATGCGCCCCTTAAGACGTCTGATTTACAGACGTCTCTTTCCCAATGTTAGTCAATGGAAGAAAGTTGTTTTGGGCCGGGTGACGTCACAGACTGATACGGAAGTTGCAGTACCGCCGTTTTGACACAACGAATGTTGGGCACAGAGTCCAGCGCACTTCCTGGGGCCTTGGTGTGTACCCATAACCCTGAACTATACTGACAATGTTTCTGTTCTTTTACCTTCAGGCATAGTGAACGGTTTTGTGGTGGAGGAAGAAGGGGAAATCTCTCCGTCTCCACGACTGCTGGAGCCTCGGCGCCGCTGTGCCTCCGAGTCGAGCATCTCCTCCAGCGGGAGCGTCCTCTGCAGCACCAGGTGAGTGCGGAGGAAAAGAACAGACACTGTGATGGGACTCATCAGAATCAGAATCGGTTTTATTACCAAGTAGGTTTACACCAGTGGCGTTTCTATATGTACAAAAGTGGTGGGGCACAAAAACACTTAGATGTCTATATATAAGCTTCTGCAGTGAGGTTCATGGCTGCTGAGGCTCTGACTCTTCAGG
Source organism: Gymnodraco acuticeps (assembly GCF_902827175.1). Classification (NCBI taxonomy): domain Eukaryota; kingdom Metazoa; phylum Chordata; class Actinopteri; order Perciformes; family Bathydraconidae; genus Gymnodraco; species Gymnodraco acuticeps. The sequence goes on from NW_022991295.1 coordinate 176,034, forward strand.
TTTACAAATATTATATTTTGACCTAAATCAAAATATAATATTATTTTCAAAAGCCTCTTTAGTCTGATGCTTCAATTCATTTTAAACAGACAGTTCAATAGAAGGATACCCAACAAATGTAATTGTATCATTTAAATATTGAATTGTTCTCTCTCAGTAAGATCCCAGTTTCAATAAAATTGCGGTCTTACCTTGACTTGAAGATTAAGTCCATTTGCCTATCCTTCTGGACAAACATCTCTATTACTTTTTTGTAAAAGTCCTCCTTATGTTCTTGTAGTTTCAAAAGTCTATCATAAATCTAAATGATGGATTTATGATTCGAAAATGATAAAAGTAGGGTAGACATGTGGATATTATCCGACTGAACAAAACGTGCATGTATCTAACAGCTACGTTTCCCACAGATCTTATTTTGAGCTATTTTCTAAAATCCTATAGAGAAATCTCATTGCTTTTTTGTGGAGGGAAGCCATGCGCAGCTTACTTCCTGGTTTTAGGACGAGTCTCTCTCCTCCTCTTCACCTGCTCTTCACACACCACACTTTTCGCGGCACACGTACTTACAGCCAATCAGCTCTGAATGATGTGAGATGACGTATGGTGGGGATGGCAGCTCTATGCCCCTATGGTCATTATTTTTTGCCATATACATTAAATAGGAAAATACTCTGAGCATGCGCAGTGTAGTTTTTATAGTCACCGTTCACTTAGACAGTGAGAGGGAGGGGCAGGATCGGGTTTTGTCCCACATGGCTCTAAACAGCTCAATAGGCACACACTGTAGACACTAATTAGAAGAACACATACTAAAACAACAATGAGACGAATCAGATTATTAAACATGATCTTAAAATATATTTTAGATATATTTTAATGAATTTTTTGCATTTTGTTGTAATCATTATTTTAATACTTCCTGCTGACACTAGGTGGGGCTGTGCCCACCTGCCCCTAATGTCCAGTCGCCACTGGTTTACACATACGAGGTATTTGCTTTGGTATCAGCTGGATAGTTTTGCAATCATTTCCTTCAGCGATGACGATATGACAGGAGAAGTTAGTAGCTGAGGTCTACAGGGGACTTGGAGCAAAAATACCAAGTTGTATAAAAACAGATTCCCTTTTTTTAACTCACTGGGTGTTTCTCAATGTCGAGGACGCTTCCTTGGTAGGACAGGTCTTCCGAGTCACTTCCTTCAGAAGCTAGGCAAGAATCCTTCCTGGCATTCGGAGAACGAAGAGTGGAAGAGGCGAGCAAGTGTGCAGTTGTGCGTCATATGAGAGGCCGCGCCTTAAATGTGCCAACACAGATTTTGGGAAATTGGTCCGTGCGCAAAGCATTGTGGGGATTTTAAGACCGCGGAGGATACACATGTGCAGCCTCGAAATGTCTCGCTACGAAGGACGCCGGGCTCGGTAGAATTCCAAGGAGCCTGGACATTGGAACAGTCCTTCGGCGGCACTCGATGGCGTAGCATCCTTGAAATAGTGGCTCTGGAGCATCCTTCCTTGACATTGAGAAACACCCCATGTCCTGTACTGGAAGCCTAACCTTTGATTCGGCTTTGATATTCCTTACATGTAAAGTTTGAGAAACACCGTATTTTAATTGTTTTCCCGTTCTAACAAGAAAACACTTTATCTTCTCGTAAAACACAAGAATATTAAAACAAATATTACCCTTTTTACTTTTGTTTTCTCTCGTCGATCGACTGTAAGAAATCATTTTGCATGTGCTGAAAATGAGAAGAAATATAATAAAATAAAACTACTAGAAAGACCTTGCTGTAATTTAAATGATCACACTAACAGGAAGCTTGGGATATTTAGTTTTAGTGTGTAGGAGCCGCATTTAAGTTTATTTTGTTTTGATTTATTTGGAACCTTTATTAATGCATTTTTCTGTTTCAGTGAGAGGTGTGCTTTGCTCAGGTGAAGGGGGCGGGGCTTTAAGTTGGAGGTGTGCTTTGCTCAGGTGAAGGGGGCGGGGCTTTAAGTTGGAGGTGCGGTGTGTGACGGGAGAGCAGCAGGCAGCAGCAATACCGTCATTGACACGCAGACGCAACCTTATACTTAGTCAAATACAGATTATTAGGATCTGCTGTTTAAGTTTATGTTAAATATTGTTTTGCTGGAAATAAACGTTGAAAAGCAACGGAGACGTCCAGTGGATTGTGTGCTGCGAGTCTGACACTGCTTCCAGGCCCAAGCTCTACATGTGGCCAAGAACAATCACTTTTGACAAACTTTTGGGATTTTGGCCACTACAAGTATTTAGTTACTTTGGTTTGAAAGTTTATCCGCAGTTTCAGACCCTCCACACTCGAGATGTTTCGTACCTTTTCCCTTACCTTAGCTTTTCCTTCGTCTCTTCCAGCACCGTCATCGTGCCTAAAAGCGGTAAAGGGCGGTCGCCGGCGGCTCGACGGAGCACGGTGGACGATAAGAGCACTCTGATGACCTGCATCGAGAACGGGGCGTTCCCCAAAGCTGCCAAAGTGTCTCCAGGTGAGTCGAGCACCGTCCGTCCGCCCGCCTGCATGAAACCGCACGGCACGCTTTCCATCCGCTGATTTACTCATTAAAAACTCTGTAAATATACTAACCCTGTTAATGTGCCGGTGTATATTGTTTTATTCCCTCACAGTCACTTTCTTTCTACGGTTCCTCCTGCGCGAGCCAATGAACAGAGAGGTTAAAGTCGGTTTAAATACAGTTTACCAAACTCACACTGGGTTTCAAACGGAGGTTCAGGGGCCCCTCGAGGTCCTGCAGGAAGTCAGCAGAGACTCCAAGCTGCAGCCCTACAGGAAGTGGTGAAAAAAAACAGGAAGCATGTGATCGAAGTGTTCAGAGAGTTGTAGAATCACATTACGACTACTCGGACAACAACATCCAGTCCATTCAGCCGATTATCTCTGGTTTTTATCATACACATCTAGTCTCATTCGATTAAACACTTTTATCCGGTGGAATAATAAAGTATAATATATTAAGAAATACACAGCAGAAGAACATGTGCAAAGCTGAGCTGAATAACATAAACAATTCAGAAAGCAATGCTTTATTTGATCACAATTTGATTAACAGAAATACTAGAGTTACTACACAAAAGTAGGACTTCTGAAAATGACATTACACGATCCACTCGAGAGAAGAGGTCTCACTCTGTTCGATTTGTAGGATCTAGAAAACGACAGCGGATTACAGAGAGCCTCAGTTCATTCAAAGAAAACAGAAGCTCCTCACTAACTGTGTTGTTCTCTGATCTGTGATTGACAATGTGAGGGAATCTGAGCTTAGTTACATCTGCAAAGCTCTTCATAATCGCACTCTAGGTTTCCAACGCAGTGAAATACTTGTGTCCTTAAAGGTGGGGTCGGTAAGAATGGAGAAAGCAGCTCGAGATCGCGAGAATTTGAAAATACACAACCGGAACAAATCTGCCACTTCCTCACAGAGCCCCTCCCCCAACACACACGAACGCGCACATGACCAATGAGGGCACGAGATAGAAGGCTGACAGGCAGGTAGGCCATCCAGTTACTTTAGCCGGCTCAGAGGATTGGTCGAGCTTTTCACAGCGCCACGGCTTCCACAGATTAGATTTATTATGTATTTATTGTCAAAGCATTTAATGTATTCATTGCTATCGGGAAGTTAAGAGCATTCCATGGAATATATAAGTGTTTCTGAAGTGAATGACCTACCCCACCTTTAAGGAGACAACTTCGTTTCGATTCAACTAAATATTTTCCTCTTACTAAAAACTGTACAAATAGACGTGTAATTGTTAGGAAGGAGTTGCGCTTTGACTGACGTGATGACACAAATGAAAGGCGTTTAACCGTAAGCATGATTATTTGTATCGATGTTTTTAACTTGCATCTATGATATGTGTTCATTGAATACCTACACCTCTATCCATATTGATGTTGCATTACATATTTTCTTGCGTTTGGTTTTCCACGTTCTTACAGTCTTTGAAAAAAAACATTCCTTCATCAGAATCTCAAGTGTTTTTTTAAAGGTACTCTTTAAAAAAGTGTGTGTGTGTGTGTGTGTGTGTGTGTGTTGCTCTGAATACTTCATAACCTGCTTATCGTTGTTCCTGTAGAGGTGTGGAAGCCCCCCCCTGCCTCTCCATTTGTTCTGGAGCCTCTTAAACTAGTTTGGGCTAAATGTAGTGGATATCCGTCCTACCCCGCCCTGGTGAGTGAGTGCTTGTCTCCCCCCTCTGTGTCTCATTACCCATCAGCCCCTCTGCCATCGTGCGTGCAGTAGCTCGTGATTTGTGCTCACAGCCACGCGGGAGCTTGGCCCATAACGGACTGCTTGTTGTTTGTGGCGTCTCCGCTCAGAGCGCCTCGGCTCGTGCATGCTTGTGTCTCCGCCTGCAGGAAACTCTCCGCCCTGTCAGCCTCTGTCCGTTTCCAACCCAGTTTAGATCTGACCACGCCCACTTTGACGAGAACCATTTCATATTGAATAATCCATTTCTTGCACAATTAATGTATATATAATATCCTGCATTATATTTTGTTACTCGACGTTCTACTTTTTAATCCCATTTCATTTGTACTTCAGAAATAGTTTGGATTGTTTATTTCTAGTGTCTTAATTGCTCTTATGTACATTCCCTTGTTTTTTATGCTGCTGCAAAGCAAACATTTCCCAAATTAGGATCAATAAAGTACGTCTTATCTTCCTATCCAACGGAGCTCTGCAGGGCTGAGTACGTTTGAATTAAGAAGACAAACTAGCAAACAATATGCAGCCTAATAGTGCGTTTATTTTGTTTGTCACGTTTTGTACACAACTACAGGATGAGTTTATGACACACACACACACGGCAAGTTTAAATATATAGCACATTTCAACACAAGGCGATTCAAAGTGCTTTACAAAAATGAAAGACATTCAGAAACACATTATGGAATGATATTTAAAAACAGTCATTTAAAAGCAAAGATACATGAATAAAAGTTACAGTGCAGTGTGAGACACACACACACACCACACACACACACACACACACACACACACACACACACACACACACACACACACACACACACACACACAAACAGCCCATATGATTTTTCCCTAGCTAGAGTCGCAGTGATATTACTTCAGTCAGACGTTCTCTTCACAGTCGTTCAGCAGAGACACGTTGCCGTGGTTACTTCTCACCTGGGTTGGACAAACGACAGACTGTAACCTCGCTCTTACTCCAATCCTCCTCTCTCTCTTCTTCTTTTTTGGCCGTCACAGATCACGGCCCCCAGAGTGCGGCGGACGGGGGGGCAGCGGGGCGCGGCGGAGCTTCCCCCGCCGCCCCCCCCCCAGGACGTTCTCAGAGCCGGAGAGCAGATGCAGTTCAGGTCCGCAGAGAAACTCTTCCTCGTCCACTTCTTCGACAGCAAGCGCAGCTGGTGAGGAGCCCACTTTACTACTTTCGACTTTCACTTTACTGTAACAGAGTATTCCTACTTTCTGGTACTTCTACTTTTACTCAAGTACAAGATCAGAGTACTTCTACTTTTACTCAAGTACAAGATCTGAGTACTTCTACTTTTACTCAAGTACAAGATCTGAGTACTTCTACTTTTACTCAAGAACAAGATCTGAGTATTTCTACTTTTACTCAAGAACAAGATCTGAGTATTTCTACTTTTACTCAAGTACAAGATCTGAGTACTTCTACTTTTACTCAAGAACAAGATCTGAGTATTTCTACTTTTACTCAAGTACAAGATCTGAGTACTTCTACTTTTACTCAAGAACAAGATCTGAGTATTTCTACTTTTACTCAAGTACAAGATCTGAGTATTTCTACTTTTACTCAAGAACAAGATCTGAGTATTTCTACTTTTACTCAAGTACAAGATCTGAGTACTTCTACTTTTACTCAAGTACAAGATCTGAGTACTTCTACTTTTACTCAAGTACAAGATCTGAGTACTTCTACTTTTATTCAAGTACAAGATCTGAGTATTTCTAATTTTACTCAAGTACAAGATCTGAGTACTTCTACTTTTACTCAAGTACAAGATCTGAGTACTTCTACTTTTACTCAAGTACAAGATCTGAGTACTTCTCCCACCTCTTCATCACACTGACCTCTCGTCTCCTCCTCTCGTCTCCTCTCTCCTCAGGCAATGGCTTCCTAGATCCAAGATGGCTCCCTTTGGGGTCGACCGGACCCTCGACAGAGCCAAGCTGACGGAGGCTCGCTGCTCCAGAGGCCGGAAAGCTGTGCGCCTCGCCTTCGATCGAGCTGTGACCCACCTGAATCGTGTCAGCGGACTGAACCCCCCCCCAAAACAAACCCCCCCATAAAACCTCCCATCAGCCATCTCTCCTCTCTCAGCTTTCATTCTGAACACCTTCACAGCGGACACTCAAGCTTCCGCCTCATACGCACAGACACATGTTTACCATTTCCTGCAAAACTGGATCATTTTCATGTCGTTCATGTCCCCCCCTCGCCCCCCCCCCTCCGTCTGAACTGTAGCTTGTGACGTCCATGTTGTTTTGTCAAAGAGCTATGCAAGGACTCGGTTAGCTGGTGCAAATAACAAACAATAAAAAGACTCAAACCTGGGCTGTGAGGACCGAAGAATCACAGGACGTAACCTGTTGAATGTGTCAGACTTGACCTCTGACCTCCTTCAAATGTGCTGCAAGACTGCTGCAACAATCTCACTGCCGCGCGTGTGTGTGTGTGTGTGTGTGTGTGTGTGTGTGTGTGTGTGTGTGTGTGTGTGTGTGTGTGTGTGTGTGTGTGTGTGTGTGTGTGTGTGTGTGTGTGTGTGTGTGTGTGTGTGTGTGTGTGTGTGTGTGGTGTGTGTGTGTGTGTGTGTGTGTGTGTGTGTGTGTGTGTGTGTGTGTGTGTGTGTGTGTGTGTGTGTGTGTGTGTGTGTGTGTGTGTGTGTGTGTGTGTGTGTGTGTGTGTGTGTGTGTGTGGTTGTGTGTGTGTGTGTGTGTGTGTGTGTGTGTGTGTGTGTGTGTGTGTGTGTGTGTGTGTGTGTGTGTGTGTGTGTGTGTGTGTGTGGGGCAGCAGCTCCTGTAAATATCCTGTACAAGGCCTGACACTAATTTATTCACTCCCTCAGTTCTGGTACATTAGGGTTCAGATGTGAACCCGGTCGGAGGAGACGACCCTGACGGTGTTTCTGCTGGTGCTATCTCTAACGCAGAGAAAACAAACATGCATACTGTACGGAACATTTTTATTTCAGCTCCTTTTTTACGGTTTTTGTAACTTATTGAGTTCTCAAGCTTCTTTGGCATTAACTGTTTTCGTGTGTGTTTTTTTTTTACATGAATGTTTTTACTGGACTACTTTTTTTCCCTCGTTTGTACATATTTATATAAAATCTATATAGATGCTCTCAAAGTCTAAAATGCCTAAAGTGCATCATTCACACCGAAACCAAAAAAAGATCCTCTGCTGCCCACTAAGTTTCCCACTAATGTGTTTTTTTTTACCGCTGATTATTTCTTGTTTGTGTGCCGTGATGATTTAAAGCTCACAGAATCATTTTGCCACCCGGACTGAGCTACAGGCGGCTGTAGGAGAGAAGAGAATGTGCCTGTACTAATTTATTGTAAAGCAGAAAATGTATATGCATTACTTTATAGAGAGAGTATTGTAAGAGAATACTACGGGCACACGAGGAGCCACACGTCGAGGCCCCTCGTCTTCTTCTGTTGTTTATTTTTGGGGATTAATAGCATTAAATCTGAATGGTGAGGTGATAGTGTTTGATGTTTTATTTTGGCAGGTTAGCGATGGGTAGACTTCCTGTTTTTTGTTTTTGTTGCCCTCTGGATGTGGATGTTGTGTGTGTAAATAGATTTGGTACTTTAGCTGATTCTCTGGGAAAAACCACAGTTATTATAGCCAACAGGACGGAGACCAGCCGACAGCAGGCCGGTGGGATTTTTATACTAAAACACTGAAAAATTAAAATATGTTATGAATCACTGATTGCACGTGTCCTGGTTTTATTCCATTGAATTACACTCTCATATAATTGTGAAAAAAAACATGTTTTATTTTTGTTAAAATTACTGAAACGTTTTCAGTTTGTCCATCCATCCATCTTCCATCCATCCATCTTCCATCCATCCATCTTCCATCCATCTTCCATCCATCCATCTTCCATCCATCCATCCATCTTCCATCCATCTTCCATCCATCCATCTTTCTTCCATCCATCTTCCATCCATCCATCTTCCATCCATCCGTCTTCCATCCATCCATCCATCCATCTTCTCCCGCTTATCCGTGGTCGGGTCGCGGGGGTAGCAGTTCCAGCAGAGAGCCCCAAACTTTCTTTTCCCTGGCGACATCAACCAGCTCTGCCTGGGGGATCCCAAGGCGCTCCCAGGCCAGCGAAGAGATATAATCCCTCCACCTGGTCCTAGGTCTACCCCTTGGTCTCTTCCCAGCTGGACGTGCCTGGAACACCTCCCTAGGGAGGCGCCCAGGTGGCATCCTAACTAGGTGCCCGAACCACCTCAACTGGCTCCTTTCGACGCGAAGGAGGAGCGGCTCAACTCCGAGTCCCTCCCTGATGACTGAACTTCTCACCTTATCCCTAAGGGAGACACCAGACACCCTGCGGAGAAAACCCATCTCGGCCGCTTGTATTCAGTTTTTATTTCTGCATATTTTAATAGTTATAATGTGACATTGTCTTAGATGTTTTTTCAATAATCTTTTCATTAATTATTATACATTTTAAGGTGAATTTTCCTTAATATATTTTTTCAATGGATTTTTTTAATTTGTATTCTGGATTTATTTTTAATTAATTTGTACTATTTAAATGTTTCGTAATTTTAATAACACTTGTTTTTCAGTTTATCATATTTTAACTTGCTTTACATTAAATGCACAGGTATACCTATAACATGCTTTGTGGCACATTTTGTCGAACAATTTAAGGGCTAGACTTAATACAAATACAAATTTAATTATTATTCGTTTATTATAACTAAAGATTTTAGGGGAATTTTCTTTAATATTTTATTTCCATTAATTCTTTTGTTTCCTTATTTTCCCCTTAAATAATCTTGTTAATGATCAATAATCATTCATTAGATTTCATTGAAACACGTTGGTAATTTTAATCTGGTTAAAATATATGAAAATAGTTAGATTTTAACTTTATAACACACTTAAGTACTTGAAACAAATCCTGCCCAGCAACAACAACGAAAAAACCCTCTAAAATGAAATACTAAAAAGACATTGGAGGATTTAGGAAGGTCTGGGCTCCAAATAAGTATAAATAATGAACGACAAATATAGATTACAGTGACAATTTTACTTGAATTGCAAAATAGAGGTAAAACCACAATGAACTGAAACAGCTGACCCTCATACATCCAGCTGAACACCAGGTGGCGCTGTTGTTCTGTCTGTGAAACAGCTGATGATGCAGAAATGAAGAGAAAACACTGCAGTCACAAAATAAAACGTGCTCATTGTGATTTGAAGACGAAAACAGAACAACATGATCCAAATCAGGTATCCACATCTGACATTGCACGATATTATCATGTGTCTTATTTGCATATTAATACTTTTTTAAATACCACTATTTTCGTAACACGTCCTCTTAAAGGTGGGGTAGGTCATTTTGGAGAAACCAGCTCGAGTGCGCTAGAATTAGAAAATACACAACCGGAAGAAATCTGCCCCTTCCTTACAGAGCCCCTCCTCCAACACACAGGAACGCGCACATGACCAATGAGGGCACGAGATAAGTTTGTGCCCAGATGGAAGGCTGACAGGCAGGTAGGCCATCCAGTTACTTTAGCCGGGCCGGCTTCCACTGATGACATTTTGTTATGTATTTATTGTCAAAGAATGTAATATATTCATTGCTATCGGGATGTTAAGAGCATTCCATGGAATATAATAACAAGTGTTTCTCGAGCCGGTTTCTCAAACTTACCTACCCCGCCTTTAAGAGACACAATTATGTATTTTTCTCTGGAGCAACTAGACTGTAGCAGAAATGAATGGCACATATAATAAAATACAATATACTTATTGTATTTAACTTGGTTTAACCTTTCAACTTTGCATTATATCATCACATTCCTGTGAACATTGTATCTTTGGAGGTTATGTTTCCCATCACTGGAGGTTCTTTAAGGATAACACTTGTCCTCAAGATGAACCAACTTGTTATGCTCACATAAAAGCAGTGGATGGAAGTGCACATTTACTCGTATTTTATTTGCTGATCTTCTGCTACAAAAAAAAGTAGGAGAAATGATGTAAGATTATTGTTTGATGCACGTACACTATTGTTACACACAAGCTATTCCATGATTTCTGCTACAAAAGAACGTTTAAAGGGGCCCCATCATGCTCATGTTCAGGTTCATATGTGTATTTAGTGTCTCTACTGTGACATGTCTCCATGCTTTAATGTTCAAAAAGGTCAGTCTAGCCAATAGAAGTGTGAGTGTTACTTAGTGATGTGTTCATGGAGTCCAATGGAAGCGTTTAAACCACATAAGAAATACATCTTATTACGTATTAAACTGTTTTAAACGTGTTAATTATGTAACATTTTGGAGGCAATGTTTAGTTTCTTAGCTGAATGTATTGCTTCATACCAGGGGTGTCAAAATAAAAAAATGGGTACAAGTCGAGGGCCGGACTGGTTCAATGTTTATTGCAGAACTTATTGAAATGAACTTATTGCACATATTAAACCTGGAACTAACAAAGCTTAAATTATTGCCTATAAAAACAACATTAAACATTAAATAATCAGCTGCATTCATTTCTTATGGCTCTATCTGCAGCTTTTCCTGAGTCATTTCTTATGAGTACATTTTCCCACAGGCCAACAACAGCTTCAACAAAACTATTCCCCTCAAAGAGAAAACCAAACATGCCCTGTTGTCCTGAGAGAAAGTGCAGAAGGAAACATTAAACTCAGTGCTGCTCTGTGATGCTAGTTCAGATACTTGGCATCTCATCTCGGGTGCAAGGTCATCAATGTTTGGGCTCAGGCTCTGAGCTGAGGAGACCCTCAGGATGGAGTGAAGGTGTGCGTGCAATATACCGGCGGGCCAGATCTAATAGTAATTAGAAATTATTCTGCGGGCCGAAATTAAATCCACCAAGGGCCTGATTTGGCCCCCGGGCCTCGAGTTTGACACATGTGCTTTATACAGAGAGGAATTTCTGTTATCTGGTGAGAATATGGTGCACAAATGAAATGAAACACCTTTATTCCAAAACATGTTTAAACAGAGTTATCACGATCTGACTGCTGAATTCTCAAGTGTTTGTATTTTTTTCAAGAGGACAGACTGTTCCGCTGGTATTTGCTGCATTTATAGTGTGTGCATAGAAAAAGTGTTTATTTATGAGCTGGACACTGTTAATTACCCCTGCTTGCTCAGCTAATTATCCCCAACTTCAAAGTCATGTTAACCCCCAGAGACCCAGAGAGCCCGTATGAGACGACGAGCTCAGCACGCCCTGAAATATCTGCTAATTGGAAGAAAATGTCGAGTCATTAGCAAATTATTCACAAGATGCATGACCGAGAAAAACTGGACCCAACGCAGCTTTAAAGGCCGCATTAGGCTTTTTGGGTGTTCCCATTCCTTTATGGGGTTATATGGGGTTTTCTGCATGTAAATGGTCTGCAAAGGCTACAATTCTGATTTTCTCAAAACAATTCTGACTTTTTTATTAAAATCTAAAAATTCTGACTTTTTTATTAAAATCTAAAAATTCTGACTTTTTTCTGAAAATCATTATTTTTTTACTTTTTTTCAGAAAATGTCAACATTCTGACTTTTGCCTGGATATCTCATAATTCTGACTTTTTCCAGAATTTCTAAAATGTGACTTTATTCTGAGAATGAAAATCTCAACATTCTGACTTATTTCTCAAAATTGCAAAACATCTGAAAGGTCTGATTCAAACAGAGGGTGATCAGAGGTGCTGCAGCACAGGCAGTATGAGAACAACCTTGTTGACCATGAAAGCATGGAGACATGTCCCAGTAGGAGCAACACATATCAATATGAACCTGAAATTGAGCTTAATACACTGGAAAAAATGCTACTCCAAAAACAAGTTAAACAATAATGAAAACGAATGAATGAATGGATGAATATGTGCTTGGTTACATTTCTTGAAATGAGAAGGGATATTTAGATAAATCAGATCTTGTAATTTAGCTGGAGAACTCATTCTGAACCATATATCACCAGAATCAGGAAATGTTGTGTTATAATATAAGCCGCAAATGCTCAAAAGTTTTCTGTTTTCTGATGTTAGTTGTTGATTTTCTAATAAATATGTAAAAAAATATGTGTATCATCTGAGATACAACTCAAAATACGATTTTTTGACTTAACAAGATGATGCATTGTCTAAAAACAAGACCCGATATCTCACCGCAGAGTCACTTCTGAACTTATGATGTCTTACATCAGGAGTAGAGACACATTCTGACTAGATATTAGACGAATATACTGGGCCAGATTTAGAGTTTTTGTAGTGTAGGGCCCCTTTTTTAATATCATGTGTCAATGCTTAAACATGTGTCCGTGTGTCCCTCCAGGGCCGTCACTGGCCAACATGAGGCCCCACGCAAAGTTCTATGATGAGGCCCTCTGTTTGAGATGAGGCCCCCTCCGCGAGATGAGGCCCCCTCAGCGAGATGAGGCCCCCTCCGCAAGATGAGGCCCCCTCAGCGAGATGAGGCCCCCTCCGCGAGGTGAGGCCCCCTCCGCGAGATGAGGCCCCCTCAGCGAGATGAGGCCCCCTCCGCGAGGTGAGGCCCCCTCCGCGAGATGAGGCCCCCTCCGCAAGATGAGGCCCCCTCAGCGAGATGAGGCCCTCTCCGCAAGGTGAGGCCCCCTCCGCGAGATGAGGCCCCCTCAGCGAGATGAGGCCCCCTCCGCGAGATGAGGCCCCCTCCGTGAGATGAGGCCCCCTCCGCGAGGTGAGGCCCCCTCCGCGAGATCAGGCTCCCTCCGCGAGATCAGGCCCCCTCCGCGAGATCAGGCCCCCTCCGCAAGATGACGCCCCCTCCGCGAGATGAGGCCCCCTCCGTAAGATGAGGCCCCCTCCGCGAGGTGAGGCCGCCTCCGCGAGGTGAGGCCCCCTCCGCGAGATCAGGCCCCCTCCGCGAGATGACGCCCCCTCCGCGAGATGAGGCCCCCTCCGTAAGATGAGGCCCCCTCCGCGAGATGAGGCCCCCTCCGTAAGATGAGGCCCCCTCCGTAAGGTGAGGCCCCCTCCTTAAGGTGAGGCCCCCTCCGTAAGGTGAGGCCCCCTCCGTAAGGTGAGGCCCCCTCCGTAAGGTGAGGCCCCCTCCGCGAGGTGAGGCCCCACGCAGTCTGCATGATCGGCCTGTAGGGAGGGACGGCCCTGTGTCCCTCCTCTCATCCGTCAAGAGCTGAAAAATAAGAAGTTTCTCGCTTCATTAGGAACTCTCACCGCTCACCTTTTAACTGTGGTGAGAGCGAGCTGCTGATTGACAACACGCTAATTAACCAATCAAGGCACCTGTGTGGTCACTCCGAGTGCAATTACCTTCTGCCCGCTCCCCTGCTTCCTGTTCAGCCAATCTGTCGGCCTGCGAGAGCCTAATGACCCGCTAATAAGACGAGCGCTCCAGAGTCCATCTTAATGAAAATCAGCCCCCCCCCCTTCCTCTCGACGCCGCCGTGGATCCTGAAGCGGCTCCTTGACCTTTCGTCACCTCAGCGTGCCGAGAAGCCACATGGCATTAGAGATTATTAAAAAGCAGAGATGATTTCCTGAAGAAGCCTACGAATTAAATCTCTGCTCTGAAAGAGAAATGAATCACCGGCCTCTCAGCACGAAATGAAAAACCTGCTCTTTGGTTTTTGTCCACTATACTCTCACCTCTCGATCCCCAGGTCATTATCGGACGTGATTGGATGAAGCTGCCTGGACACGGCTTCACTCCAGGGGGAAGACCCTCGCTCCAAAACATCCACATCTCGAGCGTTTTGTTGGAGAAAAAAGCAAATGAGTTAGTGAAGATCTGGACTGTTTCCACTTTCCATGAAACGTCAGCTGTGAATTCTGAATGAGTAAACATGATGAATGTGTTTCCACTAGTGCTGTCAAACGCTTTCATCACAACTATAACCTGTGATTAAATATACTAGTGTTGACTTACCTTGACTTATACAACTAAATATACGTGTGGTGTTTAAGAAATGCATGACAAACTGGTTCGAGATATTAGAGGGTTATTTACTTTATCATGACATGATTTCTGAATTATTGAATTGAAGTCCATCCATTTCTCTGACGCTTCACTTTCCGAGCCCAGAAAATAAAGATTTCAGCGACTTACTGAAACATTTCAAGCAATCAATCAAAGTTTAAAAGTGTATACTATTTATATAGCTCAATCTCATAACTTTGACATGTGTCTCAGGGGGCTTTACAGTTCGTACAGGATACGACCCCCTCGGTCCTTAGACCCTCACATCGGATAAGGAAACACTCCCGAAGAAACCCGGAAAATAATGTTAGAAACCTTGGGGACAGAGAGACGTGCAATAGATGTTGTGTGTAAATTGAAAAGAGAATACATGTGTCTATATTAAGGAAGAAGATGAAGATGGATCAAGGAGGATGTCAACTGTCCAAAACAACAACAACAACAACAACAACAACAACTCCGGGGAAGCTGAGTTAGTAACATTTGAACTTGTTGGGACATGTGAGAATACAGGTACAGTGAAAGAGAAGTTTAAGGTGAAAGGTGAAAGTACTTAACTATGGGCTCCCATTGTACTTTGAACACAAGAAAATTAGACCGAACCACAACAACAACAATAACAACAACAACAACAACAACAACAAGAGCATCATCTGTGACTATTCCCATTAATGCAGAAAGTCACACAATGAGAGGCGCTGCAGTGTTTTTGGATGACAATGATCAACAGGCAGTCCTACAAGATGCTATATCATGTAATTGGATGTTGTGTAGCTTGAGCGTGTTGCCGGGAAAATGACAGAATATTTTGCAAAGGTATGAATATTTTATGGGGTGTACTCATTAGACGCTCGGCCTCTTGGGAGCTCAGAGGAGAGTTTGTTTTGTTCCAGATTATTTGCGTGATGAATTATACATATCTGGGATTCAACAATACGAAAACAACACAGCTACAATTAGGTGGAGGGTGGAGGGCTATATTTACACTCCACATATCAAAAAGATGCCTGGCCCACTTTACGGTCCACCATCTCACTTCCTGTCTGTGAAGTACAGTTTACTACGCTTTTAAGTGATAATGGTCTTTAGCATATTCAATTATATTTGGAGCAAAACTCGTTTAGGAACATATTTTACAAAGTGCTTCATATTTGGTTAAGTGTTGGATACATGTTTTTATTGGTTATTCGCATCTGTTCAATCCACATCAACTTCTACCTCTTTTAAATAAAGAATTCAACATTCTGGTTTTACTCGTCTTTCTGAGAGTGAGATAAAATAGGGATCATTTTCACGTCTGATATTTAAAAACAGTTGTTCTGCTACAGCATACATATCTGAGCAGTAAATCACATGATTTAAACAACAGTGCCCCGGTTTTTTCAACAGGTCAGATTGATGTTGACTCTCCACACAGTGGCGGCGCCAGAGATTTGCTCTAGGGGGTGCTGTGGGGTAGCTTGACGTTTCATAGAGGGTGCTCAAACATTAAGGGTTTCCCATTAATGAACCAGCGCTACAGTTGAATTTTCTACTGCAACACACTCCACACACACACACAGTGTGCCCGCGACTGTTACAATGAAGGCTCGGTAATCAGCTCACGGCATATAGGTGTAAGCAGGGGTAAAGTGCTATTTTTACAAGTGGGGAGTGGACCTCACCTCCTCTAGGAGGGTCCTCACCTCCTCTAGTTTATTTTTAAATATTGAAGTTAAAAGCATCAATTTGGTGCACTTTGAGAGCCAAAATGAAGAGATCTATGGATATACAGTATCTCTCAACATACATATGAAACAGAACTGTAAACAGATTTTCTATTTCTTTATAGATATTTTACAAATCACTCCCCTTTTAAAACAAACCGTTTGAGACCCACTGAGATAACTAGACTAAAGTTAACTAAACACAGAGTCCTTTACTTCACCTGAGCTGAGGTTATCTGAGACTCTCCGTCTGACAGGAGAGAGTTCTCCCTCCACCTTGTTGTTGAAAAAGCTCTTTATATCCGTTAGCTTGGCTAGCTAGCACCAGATGCTAACCACAACGATCTCCGGTAGATACCCACCGGTGCGCGAGCTCTCTCTCTCTCTCGCTTGCGCACGCACACAAAATGGCTCGTGCCACACACACACAGAGCAGAGCTTGAATGAAACAGACCCAGAAGTAAGCTACTTGTACTCACGAGGCCTATTATGTGCAGAATCCCTCTCGCTTTCAGGTGGTTTTGATTGAGTGTCCACACGTGGACGTTTAAGGACTAAAAAACGATCCATTTGTCACTTTGCTGTTAGCAAATCATTTGGGGCTCCAGCTAACAGGAAGTCACTCAAGTGTCACAAAGTAATTTACCCTATGGGTAGGTCAAAAATCGAATGGGTGCTGGCCATTGGCCTAATCATATCACCTGTGTTGGCTTTATGTTTTTGGTCAAACATGTATTTGTTTCACATTTGCATTGATGTAATCAATAATTTTTCTGATTTAATTTAATAAAAATAATAATAATTTTCGAAAAAAAAAACATATTTCTTGGGGGTGCTTAGGGGGTGCTTTGGCAATCCTGGGGGGTGCTTCAGCACCCCCTAGCTCCCCCCTGGCGCCGCCCCTGTCTCCACATACTTTGTTTTTCCATACAGTCAATCAAATAATGTAACACCATATGTGAATGAAGCTACTCAAGTTGAACACACACCTTTTTCTACAGCGTAGTTTATAGAGAACCGCAGTGACGCGTCCTAAAACCCGGAAGTAAGTTAGCATTTTTAGCACTTCCGGTTCCTTCGTCAAAAAGCAATGCATTTTCTCCATAGGGTTTTGGAAAATAAGGTCTGTGGTTGACACAAATTTAAGAGATAAATCACGTTTTGTTCTACGACATTAAATACATCAGCAGTGACCCCACTGGTGATTTTTGAAGAGTTTACATGTCTGAAAAACGATGGTTGTTACCGAGTGGCTGAATAGGACTACAGAAATGGTCGAGGCCGTTGTACGTCATTACGCCGAACACGTAAACACTCCAGCGAAGTTTGTTTTCCCTTTATATATACAGTCTATGGTTTTCCCCCGTGTTCTGCTTGAAAGCAAGTACCTGCCTATCTCTAGTATCTGTATATCTATATATCTGACCATTAGAATCTGTATTTTTTTTTAACACCGTAGTTTTACAAATTATAGAATAATTAATTACCAGTGTTTTCCAAGTTTACTCGGCAGTTCGTTTTGTTAGCTAACGTTAGCTAAAGCTAGCGCTACTAGTTAGCTACGCAATGGTTTGTTGCTTTGCTCCGGGTTGCAGCCACAGGTCTTCGCATGAAACGTGCTCGCTCTATCGTTTCCCGGCCAATGTTTTCCAAAGGAGAGTCTGGATTTGTGCCATGAGGTAAACTGACGTTACATTTTTGTCCATGTCACGGTGAAATTGAAATGATGGGTAGAAGAAATTCCTGAGAACCTGCCCCCGAGTCTGTCCCTCAGCCAGTCACGATCTTCGGAGGTGGGCTCTCTTGTCAGCGGGTTGAATGAGTTATTGGTTGGAGGAAATAGCTCCTCCACTGAATGCGTACGTTTAGCTGCCTTTGGCTTCTTCCACTGACAGGGGGTGTCAGTGCAGCTGAAATTGTGGATGGCAAAGATGGCTAATGCATGACTGCATTTCCATTCTCCACGTGGGCATTCACATTTTGTGGAGAGAATTCCCTCTTCTCCTGTAGATACCTGTGGTGGTGGGATTGTTTTATTATTTAAAATATATTTACATTTGTAATGCCTTCCCAATTATCCCTTTAATTGTTTATAGCCTACTGTATGTTTATTTCATGGATATTCTGTGTTTTCTGGTGTGTAATATTTGTAATAAAGATTTCATGTGACACATAAAATGGATTTGTTGATGGGAATTAATGTCACTAATGTGAATAAATTAACTCTAGGTTAACGGTACTCTTGCTATCACTACTCACCGACACTCTATAAACCATGTCTCTCATGCTAGCCCTGACAACACCGGTAAGCACACCTTCATCTAGGCTGCACTGTTGTAGCCTACGTGTCCTGACTTGTAGTGGTTATCTCCTCTATCTACACTCTTCTTGTCATCTTTGTAAAATGATATCAGACTGGTAATTGACAGCCATGACTTCTAGTGAAATTCAGTGTGGCTCAAATTAAAAGCTTTGTTAAAATATGCAAGCCTGCGAAAGTCAGTTGAAACGATCTTAAGTTGGCGTGACGTTGAAGTCGTGCGACTCTGCTGCTGTACTTTTTTGTAGTTCGTTTATAGCATAACGTTAGCATTTTGCTTCTGGCGACTAGATTTATGATTAAAAAATTATAAAAGTAGGGTTGATATGTGGATATTATCCGGCTGAACAAAAAGTGATCCGTCTCTTAAATATGTGTCAACCACAGACCTTATTTCGAGCTATTTTCCAAAATCCTATGGAGAAATTGCATTGCGTTTTTGACGAAGGAACTGGAAGGAGTTTACTTCCGGGTTTTAGGACGCGTCACTGCGGTTCTCGAGCCACCAAACAGAAATTAAGCGGGAAAAGTGCACTGCTAACAACGTCCGTTAGCTACTTAGCTTCTCAGCTGCAGCATATTTACAGGGCTGCCAACACTCACGCATTGAGCGTGAGAGTCACGCAATTAACCCATATCTCACGCACTCACGCACTCACGCCACACTTGCCTTTCCTCACGCTAAGTTTTCGTCCAAAATAAATGTATATAAATATAAAAATAAAGTGAAGGAACAGCAAACCGAGCGGTCTACGAAATGAGACGGTCTTCTGGCTTAGTTCAGTAAAGTTGGAACGATATTGGGAGATTCTGATTTCACGGATCAATAACTCATGAACAAAACGTTATTCAGACACAAACGACGTCTCCTAAGTACCGTGGTAAGGTTGACTCAGAACTACAATCACATTTTGATCAAAAAAAGCCAATAGGCGCTGTCCTCCTCTGAGCTGGACACGTTACATTGGTCTCTATCCGCAGCCGGAGAAGAAACGAGTGCTCAGGGACGACGCTGAAGTTGGCTTCCGATTCAGAGCATCCGATTCGGCAGTAAAGGGGAAAGTTAAGGGACATTTAATTTACAGCGCTGAGCGAACAATCCTCCGTCATTGAACCTCTTAAATCGCTGCATAGCCGATTTATTTGGACTGGATTATCCCAGAGGGTCTAAAGATTCTTTATAACCCAGTTTGAGATTTGTGAAATCTTTATTCTATTTGTGAAAATACAAACACAGGTGGAAGGCTGAGGTTGCTGCAGCAGGCCAGGATCAGGATCAGAAACTGAGCCTCCCAGCTGGGCAAGCCTTTATGCCTTCTTGAGGCTCCGCCTCTAGATGGGCGGGCACAAACAGGACGACACTCCAGTACCTGCCAGAGGACCGCAAGGCAGGGAGCACAGACAGGCAGAAGGGGGGAGGGGTCGTCACAACATGTTCTTTTGTTTTGTTTTATTGTTCTGTCTTTTTATTTATTTAAGTATTCCAGTAATGTATGTTGCATGTTTTAATTTGATTGTATTTACTTGTTTAAATGAAATTTGTTTTAGGTTCACTTATAAAATCTGTCCAGGGACAACAGATGAAAAATAGCCTCTTGGCTAACTCTGGCACATTGACAGGAATGTTAATTCATGTGCACTGTCCCTGTTAAACAAATGAATGAATAAATAAAAATAAGTGTATGCTCCTCATCTAGGTGATCATTCTTTATCTACAAAGTTTTCGTATCTTAAACACTGTTTCATAGCAAACAAAAAAATGAAAGAGATGTTAAAGGAATTCAGGTTCATGAGATAAAGAAAAAGGCTAAGCTTCAGTCTTTCATCCACTTTGAACAGCTTCTGCTGCTTTGTCCTAAAGCTAAATATGAATTGCAATTATTTTTACCAAAGTGTTATTTTCTAATCTTGTAATGTTTTTCACATTCCAAGCAATCCTAGTGCTCAAGATGACATACTGTAATTAGGCAAAGCTTGTTGCTTAAAGTAAACTTGAACAATGATAGTTATAGACTATATTTAATTTCCTGTTGAAATGTTTTGCCTGCAACTGTAAATAAATTACGTTTATATAAGTATACCTACTTATCTGTTGAATTTTTATTTGCAACACAAAATTATAATACATTTGAGAAGTAAAGACTTTATTCTTCCTTAATTAGCTGTCCATACTTACCCGATTTGATGAGTGTAGGTCTAGTGGTTTCAGATCAGGACCTGGTCTAATGTGGTCTACATGTAAAGAAAAAGCACTGAAATCTCCCTTGTTTGTATTTTCACAAATAGAATAAAGGTTTCACAAATCTCAAACTGGGTTATAAAGAATCTTTAGACCCTCTGGGATAATCCAGTCCATAATCCAGAGGTTCAAACACGGAGAATTGTTCGCTCAGCGCTGTAAATTAAATGTCCCTTAACTTTCCCCTTAACTGCCGAATCGGATGCTCTGAATCGGAAGCCAACTTCAGCGTCGTTGCTCAGTCTGCAAAGTGCAACTCTGAAAAAAGAGAATACAAGAATAATATTCAATCACTATTATATTACTACCAAACTCACTACACACATCAATAGTCTCCTGGTGGTCATACTACAGCAAGGAGTTTTGAAGAATATGCTTTTGAATAATTTTGGGGAATATTTATAATGTAAAATCTTCAATAAATATGGCATCATAAATAACTTTACTATTATACAGTATATTTCTACCAAACTCACTATTTGCATTGTTGTTGTTAGCATCTGGTTAGCTTAACGGATATTAGAAGCTGTTTCTAAAACAAGGAGAGGGAGAGCTCTGTCCTGTCAGACTGATAACTACAGCTCAGTGAGGTAAGGGACTCTGTTTAGAAAGTTAACTTTAGTCTAGTTATCTCAGTGGGTCTCAAACGTTTTGGTCACCATTTATGAGAATACATGAAAAACAGTTATGAAATACTATATGACAGTAAAACAAGAATACAGTTTGAAAGGGGAGTGATTAGTAAAATATCCATAAAGAAAAAGAAAATCTGTTTACCATAAATTATTTTTGCTCTCAAAGTGCACCAGGTTGATGCATTTAACTTAATATTTAAACCCCCCCTCCCCCCCACACTTATAAAATAGCACTTTTCCTCTGCTTACACCTATATGCCCTTTTATATGCTGTGAGCTGATTATCGAGCCTTCATTGTAAGAGTTGCGGGTACACTGTGTATGTGCGTATTCCACTATAGCGCCCGGTACATTAATAGGAAACCCTAGTTTGTACATGTTCAATACATTTGTAACACTGTACACATGAACGTTTCTTTTTTCGGTTCACCAAAAAATAAATCTCACTCCAAGCTGAACTCAAATGTTGGCAGCCCTGATATTTAACAGTTTGTGACCGTAGCTGCACGTCTCCTCAGTCTATTCAGATGCTGCTGGGGTCCTTACTCTTTAATACCACCAACAAACAGACGTCTGTCCATAGCTTGTTAAAAGAGCCTAACCAAACAAACATTCAGCGGGTAAAGCACTGCTAACATCGTCTGTTAGCTAATGCAAATCTAACATCACATGCCTTTTCAGTCAGTTCAGAGGCTGCTAGAACACGGATAGATACTCCAACGCAGCAGCTGGGAAAGTAAAGTTATCCATCCATCCATCCATCTTCTCCCGCTTATCCGTGGTCGGGTCGCGGGGGTATCAGTTCCAGCAGAGAGCCCCAAACGTTCCTTTCCCCTCATCAACCAGCTCTGACTGGGGGATCCCAAGGCGCTCCCAGGCCAGCGAAGAGATATAATCCCTCCGCCTGGTCCTAGGTCTACCCCTTGGTCTCTTCCCAGCTGGACGTGCCTGGAACACCTCCCTAGGGAGGCGCCCAGGTGGCATCCTAACTTAAGGTGACCATATTTTCAAAATTAAAACCGGGGACATTTTGAGTTTTGCGGTCAATATCTCATTAACATATCCAATTTTCTTGACTGTTAAAGAAAAAAGGGGGACAATTCTGGTTCAATGTAATTCGAACATTTTAACTGTTGGATACAAACAGAAGGACGATAGCTCATATATGAGACTTCAAAGGTCTTTAATTTTGAAACTGTACATCAGATTGTCCAGATTCTCTCTGAGTGACTAGATGGGGTGTCCTGCTATCATCCTGGAGTGAAATAAGTCTTTGATACTGGATAGTTTTTGTTTAATTCTTATCTAAATATAGAGGGATGATAGCTCATATGAGACTACAAAGGTCTTTTATTTTGAAACTCTACATCAGATTGTCCTGATTTTCTCTGATTGACTAGATGGGTTGCCTTGCTATCATCCTGGAGTGAAATAAGTATTTGATTGACTTCGAATGACTCTTTGATTATGGACAGTTTCCATTCAATAATAATCAAAATATAGATGGACAATAGATCTAATTTAAGATTTTAAACAGCATACATTTTAAATTGTGCTTCAGAAAGGAATGTTATTTTAGGAGTGTTGTGAGATTGTGTCAACATCGATTGAAATTAGTCACCCAGTGGAAATGTCAGATATGTCTTCATAACTGCATACTTACATTTTACATTCACTCAGTTATAATGTGGTAGTTATACGTAGTTTGTTTTAAATGATTATTGATCACATTATATAGTACATATTTCTTAATTTAAGCTCCAGTATGAATATGTTTGGTGTGTTTTTGAGGTATATTTGTTATTGACCGAGTAAACGCTTTTATTTTGAAGGCAGTTTTTACAGGCCTCTACCGTAATGCATAGGATATTCGCGCACCGCAATACAACGTGCGGGCTGGCTTGAGTGTGTTTTCCGAAGTGGGGGCTGGCTTGACCGCAGTCTGTTTACCCAGTGTTTCCTGACATGAAACGTTTTATTTCACCTTGCTATGTGTTTTTAACGTATATAAAAAAACGGGGACATATCCGGGGACAGTTTCAACTGGGACAGGGCAATACAAACGGGGACTGTCCCCGGAAAACGGGGACGTCTGGTCACCCTTTCCTAACTAGGTGCCCGAACCACCTCAACTGGCTCCTTTCGACGCGAAGGAGGAGCGGCTCAACTCCGAGTCCCTCCCTGATGACCGAACTTCTCACCTTATCCCTAAGGGAGACACTAGCCACCCTGCGGAGAAAACCCATCTCGGCCGCTTGTATCCGCGATCTCGTTCTTTCGGTCATGACCCATCCTTCATGACCATAGGTGAGGGTAGGAACGAAAATGGCCCGGTAGACAGAGAGCTTTGCCTTCTGGCTCAGCTCCCTTTTCGTCACAACGGTGCGGTAAAGCGACTGCAGTACCGCTCCCGCTGCTCCGATTCTCCGGCCCATCTCACGATCCATTGTTCCCTCACTCGAGAACAAGACCCCGAGATACTTGAACTCCTTCACTTGGGGTAAGGACTCATTCCCTACTTGAAGTGGACAGTCCATCGGTTTCCTGCTGAGAACCATGGCCTCAGATTTGGAGGTGCTGATCCTCATCCCAGCCGCTTCACACTCGGTTGCGAACCGATCCAGTGAGTGCTGAAGGTCGCAGACCGATGAAGCCATCAGAACCACATTAAAAAAGTAAAGTTATATTTCTCCTAATTAACAATAAATCCAAACATGAATTGGAAAAAAATACTGAGTCTGTTTCTGATTGTTCCTTGAAGGAGAACACTGGAAGTGATTGACGAATCAGGCGTCTATGCTGTCGCAGACTAAAGTTTAGCCCTTTAACACTGTATGCAACACTCTGAAGAAACTTAGTGTTCACTTTTCCACCAGTTTCTGTCTTTATGGTTGACTGTACCTTTAACAGTGTGATGGGGGTTCGTCTCCAATCTCCGCGGCTCCATTAGAGAGGTGACAGGGCTGCGAATGGGCTGGAGGCCTCGTGGCCTCAGAGCAATCACTACGGCTATTTCACACCCTGCTGATCCCCTCCTCTCCTGCAGAGAGAGAGGGGCTCCGAGGGCCCTCGAGGCCCCTGATGAAGTCCTGACCTCGCTCTCCAGAACCCAGAGGATTAAAAAAATACTCAAAAGTGAAGACGCTTGCTCAAGTTAGTTGACGGACAAATTGGAAAGTTTTATTGCCAGATGAGAAAAGTGACCAAAGTCACTCGAGCCGACTAGAAACCTATAATATTTACATACTACCTGTTTTATGTCATAGCAATACTTAAAGAAAAGAAAAGGTATTGACCAGAAACCTGACTAGTTTACAGATGAAGTTCCTAAATTCCATTTCTAAAGTTTAGCAACAAACTCAACGCTTTATGTGAAGAGACTTTAAATGTCCTCTGGAAAGGCTTGAGAAGCGGACCGTCTATTCTTCTGCAGCCACATTTAAGATATAGTTTAGAGTTGTTTTTGACATTTCTTTGCACTTAAATATAGGAGGCTGTGGCTCAGTGGATAGTATGATGGACTTCGAATCGGGATAGCAAGTTCGAGTCCCACTGCAGTCAGCAGTCGTTGTGTCCCTTCACCTCAAATCGCTCCTGTGGGGACTTTCCACAGTACTGATGTAGCTTTGGAGAAAAGCATCTAACAAATGACATGTAATGTAATAGACTGCAAAAAGTAAATTAATGAATTATCTGGACTTCAACTTATTTTCTCTGTTGTCGGATCAGTGCTTAGCCTCTTTGCTTATCTTCTTGAGGATCTTTATATTTGCCTGAAATAGAAAAACTGACTGGAAATAAATAAAAACTTTTTTTTAGAAAGTGACGAGTTTTCATGATCATTCAACCTTTACACATTTACGTTGTTCTTATATTACGTTAGGTGTGTGAGTCGAGGTTTCTTTATGTTGTGCAGGTTCAGATGTCGACGCAGACTGAACAAATCTCCATCTGTGATGTGGGACCATGATAACTAGCAGGCCTCTTCGCTGTGAGCAGAAACAGGGACACAGCGGTGGAAAACACACAATCAGAGGAGTAAATGACAATCTGCTGCACGACGAAACCAGAAATGAGCTGGCTGAAGAAAGAGAGAAAATGTCACCACATTCGGGGGCGACGCAGTCCCTCTCATGTAATGATCTCCAGTCAGAGACCACTAAGGGGACCATTTTCCTCCCTGGGCTTTAATGTGTGATACTCATCAGCCTCTCCGCCTCAAATAGAAACTGATGTGCTGGGTCTCTGCCTGTTTCTGGGGAAAGTGCGATTTTCAATTACCTCGCCTCAGCGGCGGCCAATCTTAATACCTTCTTTCTTAATTCGTGTTCACGTCGGCACCGAGGCGTTGCATCCAGGCGTTTCCCCCTCACCACGGGCTGCCGAATACAAGACTGGCACCACTTAGCTCCATCAGGACCCCCCTCCCATCCCTGCTAACCGCCCAGCTCCTGTGGAATAAAGGTCAAGTAATCAGGCATCTGGAAGGACAGCTCATTTGTCATCTCTTGATAAATGCATCAGCGGCTAATCCGAAGAGCAGGACCCCGCCGCGACGCCCCCGAACAGAAAGGTTAACCGATTCAAAACAGGAAGCGATGGAGGACGATGGCAGCCGCGTAGGGAAGAATAAAACTTCATTTTGATTCAATTGTTTGGTGGCTATTTCTGGACGGGTGGATTGTGGGAGGGCTCCGACAATAACCTCCACCCCCGCCGCTAAATGACAGCAGACTGCAGCGAACATTAACTGTGACAAGACATTACCAGCGATGAGGCGTTAGTTTCACTGCGGGAAGGAAAAGCTGCTGCTGCCTCCATCTTCCCCCCCACTTCACTTCTTCTCCTGCCTCCTAACAGTTTCCCCTCTCAATTTGCTGAAAGTCAACTTGACAACACCAGAAAGAAAAGTCATTTCTCTGACAAGGAATCAAGCATAGATTTAATTGAAAAACAAATAACTACATAATTATAGTAGCAACATGGAAATAACGTAATTTGAAAGACTCACAAGGTTCGTTAAAGTTCAGATTCAGATTAATTGCATAGGGCTGATCGTGAAAACATGTCCACTTATATACCTTGGAGGTTGTTGAAACTTTTGATGAAGGACACAGTCTTGAGAGCACTTTCAGATGCAACATCGGCAATGGTGACTGTAACTAAGTACCTTTACTCAAGGACAAAATGAAGGAAGGCTTACTTATACGCGTTGTTCTCATGATATGCTACTTTATACTTTTACTACACTACATCTCAGAGGTACATATTAACTTTTTAACTTGAAGTACTTTCCAGGATACAGTTTTTCTATCCCCGTCCCCTCCATGCGTCTCCAAATGTGTTGATCCTGAATGTTTGTGATAAACTGAACCATAATATGATCATTTAGTCATAGATGTCTTGAGAGAATTGTTACATTTTTAAGCTATATAAACTCAGAATCAAAACACTTCTCGGATCAGCTTGAAAATGCATCGTCACAAAGATGAAAAACATCGGTGAAAAGTTGACTAAGGACAGACCGTCAAACATATGATTATCTTATAGAATAGCATGCATTATTGTAGATTAAACTACTAGTGTGTGAAGAAGTGAAAAAACATCTACTGCAGTTAAATGTAACACACTAATGCAGCAGTAAGTAAAACAAACTAGGATAATTTAATGGCACGATTTTTGCTTCTTGGGTGTTTTCAACGTGGTTTAATTATTATTCTTTCAGTGAATTATCTGAATGATCCTCCTCCACTCCGTCTTGGCGACGGGTCACTGAGAAGTGGAGCAACACTAAAATAATAAGAGAGCATCAACTTCCCAGAATTGAAAGTGAAAGTTTGTCTGAGTGACAGAACAGCTGCACGTCTCCCTGCTTCTCTCTGAAGAAACACTCGACTGAATCCAGCAGCTTTCCTCAACAACACAGCAGAATCTCTGCAAAACACTGGGGAGTACATTAACTGTAGCCTACAAGTTAATGAGGAGTTCTGTCTTATGTTTATTTAACTTAACCATCAATTAATATAGCTAAAGTGTGAGTTGAGCTGCATTTATTTCAATATTAACCAGCAGTGGAACAAGTTGTGACTGCACCAATCTCAGCATGTTCAAATCACAAATCTAAACTCCCCTTTTCAGAACTGCTTTTAATCTGTAATTAATGTTGTGTTTTATAGATTTTTCTGTGTGTTGTTTAAAAGTCTATTTGAGCACCATGAAAAGCACTCTATAAATAACATTTATTATTATTACTATTATTGAAAAAAAACCGGCAGGAGTAGGCAAAGAGGAAGAAAAGGAAAAGTAACAAATAAACTGGGAACAGACAGGAGGGCAGACCAGGGAAATCTAGACAGGACATCAGGGCAAAACCTCAAGAAAAACGTGAAGGCAGAGGCCGGAGACACGGGAGAAATCTGCAGCGATGGGACGGCTCCGGAGGACGGGAAGTAACGCGATGGGTCAGCTGGACCACCGGAGCAGGAGCACTGGGAGGAGGAGTTGGCGGGACCAATGACTGAACAGAAGATGGTGTTGGCAAGACCCCCAGCGGGAATTGAGTCTGCGGCACTCAACATCCTAACATCTAGGAAAATATATATCAATATATTGATAGTTATATTATATATAAACTAGCACAATACAAGCGCCGCTAGTGTAGTGGTATCATACAAGATTCCCGTTCTTGTAACCCGGGTTCGATTCCCGGGCGATGCATGCAAGACGGTCTGAATATGGGTTCAGTAGGGGACTGAAGAATAGAGAAAGGTATAGAACTCTGAAATGGACATTTTAAAACTCTTCCGTCGGCGGAGTTGAGAGAGATTCCCAGTCTTGTGACCAGGGTTCAATTCCCATGCAGTGTTTGTATTAATCCAACTTCAAACAAAGAAGTGTTTATTTGGTGTAGGTTTATGATTCTCACTTAGGTTGCGAGAGGTCCAGGGTCCAAATCAATACAAAACAGTACAAGCGCCGCTAGTGTACTGGTATCATACAAGATTTCCATTCTTGTGACCCGGGTTTGATTCCCGGGCGGTGAATGCAAGACGGTCTGAATATGGGATGAGTAGGCGATGGAATAATAGAGAAAGGTACAGAACTCTGAAATGGACATTTTAAATCTCTTCCAGGCGGCGGAGTTCAGAGAGCCAGAGTTATTTGTAACCACTGCAACATTGAATTTTCTTATCACTGGACTCTAAGGGTAACTTGTTCTTCTATAGCTAACTATATGACAAAAAGCTAATGCACTAGCCATTTTGAAGACGATGACTACAAACTTGTGAGGCCACAATATTAAGGATACACAGGGCACTCCAACATCTAGGAAAACCAAAAAACACTGTAATAGTAAATATATTGATAGTTATATTATTTGTAAACAAGCACAATACAAGCGCTGCTAGTGTAGTGGTATCATACAAGACTCCCATTCTTGTGACCCGGGTTCGATTCCCGGGCGGTGTTTGTGTTAATCCAACTTCAAACAAAGAAGTGTTTATTTGGTGTAGGTTTATGATTCTCACTTAGGTTGCGAGAGGTCCAGGGTCCAAATCAATACAAAACAATACAAGCGCCGCTAGTGTAGTGGTATCATACAAGATTCCCATTCTTGTGACCCGGGTTCGATTCCCGGGCGGTGCATGCAAGACGGTCTGAATATGGGTTGAGTAGGGGACAAAACAATAGAGAAAGGTACATAACTCTGAAATAGACAGTTTAAATCTCTTCCAGGCGGCAGAGTTGAGAGAGCCAGAGTTATTTGTAACCACTGCAACATTGAATTTTCTTATCACTGGACTCCAAGGGTAACTTGTTCTTCTATAGCTAACTATATGACAAAAAACTAATGCACTAGCAATTTTGAAGACGAGGACTACAGACTTGTTAGGCCACAATATTAAGGATACACAGGGCACTCCAACATCTAGGAAAACCAAAAAACACTTTAATAGTAAATATATTGATAGTTATATTATTTATAAACATTACATTACATTACATTACATTGCATTTAGCTGACGCTTTTATCCAAAGCGACTTACAATAAGTGCGTTCGACCAACAAAATACAAACTTGAAGAAAACAGAATCATATAAGTACATCAGGTTTCATAGAGCCAAACATTTCAAGTGCTACTCAACTGGCTTTAGATAAGCCAGTCCTTTATTAGTATAAAAGTGCTTCGTTAATAGTTCTATCGCTCGAAGTGGAGTCGAAAGAGATGAGTTTTCAGTCTGGAAGGTGTGTAAGCTATCTGCCGTCCTGATGTCAATGGGGAGCTCATTCCACCATCTTGGAGCCAGGATAGCAAACCCACGTGTATTCGCCGATGGGAACTTGGGTCCCCCTCGCAGTGAGGGCGCAGCGAGTCGTTTGGCTGATGCAGAGCGTAGTGCACGCGCTGGGGTGTACGGTTTAACCATGTCCTGGATGTACGAAGGGCCAGATCCATTCGCAGCATGGTAAGCAAGTACCAGTGTCTTGAAGTGGATTCTAGCAGTTACCGGAAGCCAGTGAAGGGAGCGGAGGAGCGGAGTGGTGTGGGAAAATGTAGGAAGGTTGAAGACCAGACGAGCCGCTGCATTCTGGGTGAGCTGCAGAGGTCGGATGGCACATGCAGGTAGACCAGCCAGGAGGGAGTTGCAGTAGTCTAGGCGTGAGATGACGAGAGCCTGGACCAGAACCTGAGTCGCTTTCTGTGTCAGCTGGGGACGTATCTTCCTGATGTTGTAAAGCGTGTATCTGCAGCAACGGGTTGTAGCAGCGATGTTTGCAGTGAAGGACAGATTGTTATCTAGGGTCACACCCAGATTCCTTGCAGTCTGAGTCGGGGAAACAACAGAGGTGCCGATGTTGATTGTTAGGTCAAGAGTGGGACAATCTTTTCCCGGAAGGAAGAGCAGCTCAGTCTTGTCAAGGTTGAGCTTGAGGTGATGAGCAGACATCCACTGAGAGATGTCAGCTAGACAAGCAGAGATGCGTGCGACGACCTGGGTCTCTGAGCGGGGAAAGGACAGAATTAATTGGGTGTCGTCAGCGTAGCAGTGGTAAGAAAAACCATGCGGGCTAATGACTGATCCGAACGAGTTTGTGTACAGGGAGAAGAGGAGGGGACCAAGAACAGAGCCCTGAGGGACCCCCGCAGTTAATTGACAAGGGTCGGACTCAGACCCTCTCCAAGTCACCCTGTAGGTACGGTCTTTCAGGTATGAGGTGAGGAGGGAAAGTGCTGAGCCTGAAACTCCAAGTTTTTGGAGAGTGCGAAGGAGGATCTGATGATTCACCGTGTTGAATGCAGCAGACAGGTCCAACAGGATGATGACAGAGGAGAGGGATGCAGTTTTGGCAGTGTGCAGTTCCTCAGTGACAGCAAGGAGGGCAGTTTCTGTGGAGTGACCTGCCTTGAAACCAGACTGGTCCGGATCCAGAAGGTTGTTCTGATTGAGATAACAGGAGAGTTGTTTAAAGACAGCGCGTTCAAGTGTTTTAGACAGGAACGGGAGGAGAGAGACAGGCCTGTAGTTTATAACATCAGACGGGTTGAGAGTGGGTTTCTTTAGGAGAGGGTTTACTCTTGCCTCCTTGAGACTGTTTGGAAAGTGACCAGAAGTTAGAGAAGTGTTGATGAAATGGGTGAGAAACGGTAGAATATCAGGAGCGATAGTCTGAAGGAGGTTTGAAGGGATAGGGTCCAGAGGACAGGTGGTATGGCGGGCAGAGGTAATGAGGGTAAGAACCTCACTTGGAGAGAGAGGGGAAAAGGAGGTAAGTGTGTTGGTGGAAGGAAGGTCTGGTGACCCAGCGGTGAGTAAAGGTGAGTCAGAAAAAGAAGAGCGAATATCATCAACCTTTTTTTCAAAGTGGTTAACAAAGTCGCTTGACGGAAGGGAGGAGGAGGGAGGGGCTTTGGGAGGGTCCAAGAGGGTGGGGAAGATGGAAAATAGTTTTTTAGGATTGGAATAGGAAGATTGGATCTTATCTTGAAAGAAAGTGCTTTTTGCCTGAGAGATCGAAGCAGAGAAAGAGGAGAGGAGAGCCTGATAGGTTAGGAGGTCGTCACGGTGTTTGGATTTCCACCGTTTCCGCTCTGCTGCCCTAAGGACGGTTCTATTAGCACGCAGTGCATCATTTAGCCAGGGAGCAGGAGGGGATTGACGAGCCTGCCGAGATGTGAGAGGACAGAGAGAGTCCAGAGTGGATGAGAGAGTAGAGAGGAGAGTTTCTGCAGCAGAGTTTGGAGGCAGGAGATGGAACGAATCAGAGGAAGGGAGGGCTGAGAGCACCGACGAGGCAAAGGTAGAGGGGGAGAGGGAGCGAAGGTTACGGCGGACAAGTGCAGGATGAGAAGAGATTAGTTTGTTATGTTTGGAAAGGGGTAGAGAGAATGAAATGAAGAAGTGATCGGATGTGTGGAGCGGGTTTACAGAGAGGTTAGAAGTAGCGCAGTTCCTTGAGAATATGAGATCAAGGACATTGCCAGCTTTATGAGTTGGTGGGGAAGGAGACAGTGAGAAAGCAAAGGCGGTTAACAGAGATGTTAGTTCGTCTATCTTCCCTGTCTGGAGGTTGAAGTCTCCGAGAAGTACAGCGGGAGGGCCAGTTTCAGGGATGTGTGAGAGGAGATTATCTATACAAGCATTATACAAGCGCCGCTAGTGTAGTGGTATCATACAAGATTCCCATTCTTGTGACCCCGGTTCGATTCCCGGGCGGTGCATGCAAGACGGTCTGAATATGGGTTCAGTAGGGGACGGAAGAATAGAGAAAGGTATAGAACTCTGAAATGGACGTTTGAAATCTCTTCCATCGGCAGAGTTTTGAGAGATTCCCATTCTTGTGACCAGGGTTCAATTCCCATGCAGTGTTTGTATTAATCCAACTTCAAACAAAGAAGTGTTTATTTGGTCTAGGTTTATGATTCTCACTTAGGTTGCGAGAGGTCCAGGGTCCAAATCAATACAAAAACAATACAAGTGCCGCTAGTGTAGTGGTATCATACAAGATTCCCATTCTTGTGACCCGGGTTCGATTCCCGGGCGGTGCATGCAAGACGGTTTGAGTAGGGGACAAAAGAATAGAGAAAGGTACAGAACTCTGAAATGGACATTTTAAATCTCTTCCAGGCGGCGGAGTTGAGAGAGCCAGAGTTATTTGTAACCACTGCAACATTGAATTTTCTTATCACTGGACTCTAAGGGTAACTTGTTCTTCTATAGCTAACTATATGACAAAAAGCTAATGCACTAGCCATTTCGAAGACGATGACTACAGACTTGTGATGCCACAATATTAAGGATACACAGGGCACTCCAACATCTAGGAAAACCAAAAAACACTGTAATAGTAAATCTATTGATAGTTATATTATTTATAAACAAGCATAATACAAGCACTGCTAGTGTTGTGGTATCATACACGATTCCCATTCTTGTGACCCGGGTCCGATTCCCGGGCGGTGCATGCAAGACGGTCTGAATATGGGTTCAGTAGGGGACGGAAGAATAGAGAAAGGTACAGAACTCTGAAATGGACGTTTGAAATCTCTTCCATCGGCAGAGTTTTGAGAGATTCCCATTCTTGTGACCAGGGTTAAATTCCCATGCAGTGTTTGTATTAATCCAACTTCAAACAAAGAAGTGTTTATTTGGTGTAGGTTTATGATTCTCACTTAGGTTGCGAGAGGTCCAGGGTCCAAATCAATACAAAAACAATACAAGCGCCGCTAGTTTAGTGGTATCATACAAGATTCCCATTCTTGTGACCCGGGTTCGATTCCCGGGCGGTGCATGCAAGATGGTCTGAATATGGGTTGAGTAGTGGACAAAAGAATAGAGAAAGGTGCAGAACTCTGAAATGGAAATTTGAAATCTCTTCCATCGGCAGAGTTTTGAGAGATTCCCATTCTTGTGACCCGGGTTCGATTCCCGGGCGGTGCATGCAAGACGGTCTGAATATGGGTTGAGTAGGGGACAAAAGAATAGAGAAAGGTACAGAACTCTGAAATGGAAATTTTAAATCTCTTCCAGGCGGCGGAGTTGAGAGAGCCAGAGTTATTTGTAACCACTGCAACATTGAATTTTCTTTGACTGGACTCTAAGGGTAACTTGTTCTTCTATAGCTAACTTTATGACAAAAAGCTAATGCACTAGCCATTTTGAAGACGATGCCTACAGACTTGTGAGGCCACAATATTAAGGACACACAGGGCACTCCAACATCTAGGAAAACCAAAAAACACTGTAATAGTAAATCTATTGATAGTTATATTATTTATAAACAAGCATAATACAAGCGCCGCTAATGTAGTGGTATCATACAAGATTCCCATTATTGTGACCTGGGTTCGATTCCCGGGCGGTGCATGCAAGACGGTCTGAATATAGGTTGAGTAAGGGATGGAATAATAGAGAAAGGTACAGAACTCTGAAATAGACGTTTGAAATCTCTACCATCGGCAGAGTTTTGAGAGATTCCCATTCTTGTGACCAGGGTTCAATTCCCATGCAGTGTTTGTATTAATCCAACTTCAAACAAAGAAGTGTTTATTTGGTGTAGGTTTATGATTCTCACTTAGGTTGCGAGAGGTCCAGGGTCCCAATCAATACAAAACAATACAAGCGCCGCTAGTGTAGTGGTATCATACAAGATTCCCATTCTTGTGACCCGGGTTCGATTCCCATGCAGTGTTTGTGTTATTCCAACTTCAAACAAAGAAGTGTTTATTTGGTGTAGGTTTATGATTCTCACTTAGGTTGCGAGAGGTCCAGGGTCCAAATCAACATAAAAACATTACAAGCGCCGCTAGTGTAGTGGTATCATACAAGATTCCCATTCTTGTGACCCGGGTTCGATTCCCGGGCGGTGCATGCAAGACGGTCTGAATATGGGTTCAGTAGGGGACAAAAGAATAGAGAAAGGTACAGAACTCTGAAATGGACTTTTGAAATTTCTTCCATCGGCAGAGTTTTGAGAGATTCCCATTCTTGTGACCCGGGTTCGATTCCCGGGCGCTGCATGCAAGACGGTCTGAATATGGGTTCAGTAGGGGACAAAAGAATAGAGAAAGGTACAGAACTCTGAAATGGACTTTTGAAATTTCTTCCAGGCGGCGGAGTTGAGAGAGCCAGAGTTATTTGTAACCACTGCAACATTGAATTTTCTTATCACTGGACTCTAAGGGTAACTTGTTCTTCTATAGCTAACTATATGACAAAAAGCTAATGCACTAGCAATTTTGAAGACGATGACTACAGACTTGTGAGGCCACAATATTAAGGATACACAGGGCACTCCAACATCTAGGAAAACCAAAAAACACTGTAATAGTAAATATATTGATAGTTATTTTATTTATAAACATGCATAATACAAGCGCCGCTAGTGTAGTGGTATCATACAAGATTCCCATTCTTGTGACCTGGGTTCGATTCCCGGGCGGTGCATGCAAGACGGTCTGAATATGGGTTGAGTAGGGGACGGAAGAATAGCGAAAGGTACAGAACTCTGAAATAGACGGTTGAAATCTCTTCCATCGGCAGAGTTTTGAGAGATTCCCATTCTTGTGACCAGGGTTCAATTCCCATGCAGTGTTTGTATTAATCCAACTTCAAACAAAGAAGTGTTTATTTGGTGTAGGTTTATGATTCTCACTTAGGTTGCGAGAGGTCCAGGGTCCAAATCAATACAAAACAATACAAGCGCCGCTAGTGTAGTGGTATCATACAAGATTCCCATTCTTGTGACCCGGGTTCGATTCCCATGCAGTGTTTGTATTAATCCAACTTCAAACAACAAAGTGTTTATTTGGTCTAGGTTTATGATTCTCACTTAGGTTGCGAGAGGTCCAGGGTCCAAATCAATACTAAACAATACAAGCGCCGCTAGTGTAGTGGTATCATACAAGATTCCCATTCTTGTGACCCGGGTTCGATTCCCGGGCGGTGAATGCAAGATGGTCTGATTATGGGTTGAGTAGGGGATGGAATAATAGAGAAAGGTACAGAACTCTGAAATGGACATTTAAAATCTCTTCCAGGCGGCGGATTTGAGAGAGCCAGAGTTATTTGTAACCACTGCAACATTGAATTTTCTTATCACTGGACTCTTAGGGTAACTTGTTCTTCTATAGCTAACTATATGACAAAAAGCTAATGCACTAGCAATTTTGAAGACGATGACTACAGACTTGTGAGGCCACAATATTAAGGATACACAGGGCACTCCAACATCTAGGAAAACCAAAAAACACTGTAATAGTAAATATATTGATAGTTATATTATTTATAAACAAGCATAATACAAGCGCCGCTAGTGTAGTGGTATCATACAAGATTCCCATTCTTGTGACCCGGGTTCGATTCCCGGGCGGTGCATGCAAGACGGTCTGAATATGGGTTGAGTAGGGGACGGAAGAATAGAGAAAGGTACAGAACTCTGAAATAGACGTTTGAAATCTCTTCCATCGGCAGAGTCTTGAGAGATTCCCATTCTTGTGACCAGGGTTCAATTCCCATGCAGTGTTTGTATTAATCCAACTTCAAACAAAGAAGTGTTTATTTGGTGTAGGTTTATGATTCTCACTTAGGTTGCGAGAGGTCCAGGTTCCAAATCAATACAAAACAATACAAGCGCCGCTAGTGTAGTGGTATCATACAAGATTCCCATTCTTGTGACCCGGGTTCGATTCCCGGGCGGTGCATGCAAGACGGTCTGAATATGGGTTGAGTAGGGGATGGAAGAATAGAGAAAGGTACAGAACTCTGAAATGGACATTTTAAATCTCTTCCAGGCGGCGGATTTGAGAGAGCCAGAGTTATTTGTAACCACTGCAACATTGAATTTTCTTATCACTCTACTCTTAGGGTAACTTGTTCTTCTATAGCTAACTATATGACAAAAAGCTAATGCACTAGCAATTTTGAAGACGATGACTACAGACTTGTGAGGCCACAATATTAAGGATACACAGGGCACTACAACATCTAGGAAAACCAAAAAAACACTGTAATAGTAAATATATTGATAGTTATATTATTTATAAACAAGCATTATACAAGCGCCGCTAGTGTAGTGGTATCATACAAGATTCCCATTCTTGTGACCTGGGTTCGTTTCCCGGGCGGTGCATGCAAGACGGTCTGAATTTGTGTTGAGTAGGGGACGGAAGAATAGAGAAAGGTACAGAACTCTGAAATAGACATTTGAAATCTTTTCCATCGGCAGAGTCTTGAGAGATTCCCATTCTTGTGACCAGGGTTCAATTCCCATGCAGTGTTTGTATTAATCCAACTTCAAACAAAGAAGTGTTTATTTGGTGTAGGTTTATGATTCTCACTTAGGTTGCGAGAGGTCCAGGGTCCAAATCAATACAAAACAATACAAGCGCCGCTAGTGTAGTGGTATCATACAAGATTCCCATTCTTGTGACCCGGGTTCGATTCCCGGGCGGTGCATGCAAGATGGTCTGAATATGGGTTGAGTAGGGGACGGAAGAATAGAGAAAGGTATAGAACTCTGAAATGGACAATTTAAATCTCTTCCAGGCGGCGGATTTGAGAGAGCCAGAGTTATTTGTAACCACTGCAACATTGAATTTTCTTATCACTGGACTCTAAGGGTAACTTGTTCTTCTATAGCTAACTATATGACAACAAGCTAATGCACTAGCAATTTTGAAGACGATGACTACAGACTTGTGAGGCCACAATATTAAGGATACACAGGGCACTCCAACATCTAGGAAAACCAAAAAAACACTGTAATAGTAAATATATTGATAGTTATATTATTTATAAACAAGCATAATACAAGCGCCGCTAGTGTAGTGGTATCATACAAGATTCCCATTCTTGTGACCCGGGTTCGATTCCCATGCAGTGTTTGTATTAATCCAACTTCAAACAACAAAGTGTTTATTTGGTCTAGGTTTATGATTCTCACTTAGGTTGCGAGAGGTCCAGGGTCCAAATCAATACTAAACAATACAAGCGCCGATAGTGTAGTGGTATCATACAAGATTCCCATTCTTGTGACCCGGGTTCGATTCCCGGGCGGTGCATGCAAGACGGTCTGAATATGGGTTGAGTAGGGGATGGAATAATAGAGAAAGGTACAGAACTCTGAAATAGACGTTTGAAATCTCTTCCATCGGCAGAGTTTTGAGAGATTCCCATTCTTGTGACCCGGGTTCAATTCCCATGCAGTGTTTGTATTAATCCAACTTCAAACAAAGAAGTGTTTATTTAGTGTAGGTTTATGATTCTCACTTAGGTTGCGAGAGGTCCAGGGTCCAAATCAATACAAAAACAATACAAGCGCCGCTAGTGTAGTGGTATCATACAAGATTCCCATTCTTGTGACCCGGGTTTGATTCCCGGGCGGTGCATGCAAGACGGTCTGAATATGGGTTGAGTAGGGGACAAAAGAATAGAGAAAGGTACAGAACTCTGAAATGGACATTTTAAATCTCTTCCAGGCGGCGGAGTTGAGAGAGCCAGAGTTATTTGTAACCACTGCAACATTGAATTTTCTTATCACTGGACTCTAAGGGTAACGTGTTCTTCTATAGCTAACTATATGACAACAAGCTAATGCACTAGCAATTTTGAAGACGATGACTACAGACTTGTGAGGCCACAATATTAAGGATACACAGGGCACTCCAACATCTAGGAAAACCAAAAAACACTGTAATAGTAAATATATTGATAGTTATATTATTTATAAACAAGCGTTATACAAGCGCCGCTAGTGTAGTGGTATCATACAAGATTCCCATTCTTGTGACCCGGGTTCGATTCCCGGGCGGTGCATGCAAGACGGTCTGAATATGGGTTGAGTAGGGGACGGAAGAATAGCGAAAGGTACAGAACTCTGAAATAGACGTTTGGAATCTCTTCCATCGGCAGAGTTTTGAGAGATTCCCATTCTTGTGACCAGGGTTCAATTCCCATGCAGTGTTGTATTAATCCAACTTCAAACAAAGAAGTGTTTATTTGGTGTAGGTTTATGATTCTCACTTAGGTTGCGAGAGGTCCAGGTTCCAAATCAATACAAAAACAATACAAGCGCCGATAGTGTAGTCGTATCATACAAGATTCCCATTCTTGTGACCCGGGTTCGATTCCCGGGCGGTGCATGCAAGACGGTCTGAATATGGGTTGAGTAGGGGATGGAATAATAGAGAAAGGTACAGAACTCTGAAATAGACGTTTGAAATCTCTTCCAGGCGGCGGATTTGAGAGAGCCAGAGTTATTTGTAACCACTGCAACATTGAATTTTCTTATCACTGGACTCTAAGGGTAACTTGTTCTTCTATAGCTAACTATATGACAACAAGCTAATGCACTAGCAATTTTGAAGACGATGACTACAGACTTGTGAGGCCACAATATTAAGGATACACAGGGCACTCCAACATCTAGGAAAACCAAAAAAACACTGTAATAGTAAATATATTGATAGTTATATTATTTATAAACAAGCATAATACAAGCGCCGCTATTGTAGTGGTATCATACAAGATTCCCATTCTTGTGACCCGGGTTCGATTCCCATGCAGTGTTTGTATTAATCCAACTTCAAACAACAAAGTGTTTATTTGGTCTAGGTTTATGATTCTCACTTAGGTTGCGAGAGGTCCAGGGTCCAAATCAATACTAAACAATACAAGCGCCGATAGTGTAGTGGTATCATACAAGATTCCCATTCTTGTGACCTGGGTTCGATTCCCGGGCGGTGCATGCAAGACGGTCTGAATATGGGTTGAGTAGGGGATGGAATAATAGAGAAAGGTACAGAACTCTGAAATAGACGTTTGAAATCTCTTCCATCGGCAGAGTTTTGAGAGATTCCCATTCTTGTGACCCGGGTTCAATTCCCATGCAGTGTTTGTATTAATCCAACTTCAAACAAAGAAGTGTTTATTTAGTGTAGGTTTATGATTCTCACTTAGGTTGCGAGAGGTCCAGGGTCCAAATCAATACAAAAACAATACAAGCGCCGCTAGTGTAGTGGTATCATACAAGATTCCCATTCTTGTGACCCGGGTTCGATTCCCGGGCGGTGCATGCAAGACGGTCTGAATATGGGTTGAGTAGGGGACAAAAGAATAGAGAAAGGTACAGAACTCTGAAATGGACATTTTAAATCTCTTCCAGGCGGCGGAGTTGAGAGAGCCAGAGTTATTTGTAACCACTGCAACATTGAATTTTCTTATCACTGGACTCTAAGGGTAACGTGTTCTTCTATAGCTAACTATATGACAACAAGCTAATGCACTAGCAATTTTGAAGACGATGACTACAGACTTGTGAGGCCACAATATTAAGGATACACAGGGCACTCCAACATCTAGGAAAACCAAAAAACACTGTAATAGTAAATATATTGATAGTTATATTATTTATAAACAAGCGTTATACAAGCGCCGCTAGTGTAGTGGTATCATACAAGATTCCCATTCTTGTGACCCGGGTTCGATTCCCGGGCGGTGCATGCAAGACGGTCTGAATATGGGTTGAGTAGGGGACGGAAGAATAGCGAAAGGTACAGAACTCTGAAATAGACGTTTGGAATCTCTTCCATCGGCAGAGTTTTGAGAGATTCCCATTCTTGTGACCAGGGTTCAATTCCCATGCAGTGTTTGTATTAATCCAACTTCAAACAAAGAAGTGTTTATTTGGTGTAGGTTTATGATTCTCACTTAGGTTGCGAGAGGTCCAGGTTCCAAATCAATACAAAAACAATACAAGCGCCGATAGTGTAGTCGTATCATACAAGATTCCCATTCTTGTGACCCGGGTTCGATTCCCGGGCGGTGCATGCAAGACGGTCTGAATATGGGTTGAGTAGGGGATGGAATAATAGAGAAAGGTACAGAACTCTGAAATGGACATTTGAAATCTCTTCCAGGCGGCGGATTTGAGAGAGCCAGAGTTATTTGTAACCACTGCAACATTGAATTTTCTTTGACTGGACTCTAAGGGTAACTTGTTCTTCTATAGCTAACTATATGACAAAAAGCTAATGCACTAGCAATTTTGAAGACGATGACTACAGACTTGTGAGGCCACAATATTAAGGATACACAGGGCACTCCAACATCTAGGAAAACCAAAAAAAACACTGTAATAGTAAATATATTGATAGTTATATTATTTATAAACAAGCATTATACAAGCGCCGCTAGTGTAGTGGTATCATACAAGATTCCCATTCTTGTGACCCCGGTTCGATTCCCGGGCGGTGCATGCAAGACGGTCTGAATATGGGTTGAGTAGGGGACAAAAGAATAGAGAAAGGTGCAGAACTCTGAAATGGAAATTTTAAATCTCTTCCAGGCGGCGGAGTTGAGAGAGCCAGAGTTATTTGTTACCACTGCAACATTGAATTTTCTTTGACTGGACTCTAAGGGTAACTTGTTCTTCTATAGCTAACTTTATGACAAAAAGCTAATGCACTAGCCATTTTGAAGACGATGACTACAGACTTGTGAGGCCACAATATTAAGGATACACAGGGCATTCCAACATCTAGGAAAACCAAAAAACACTGTAATAGTAAATATATTGATAGTTATTTTATTTATAAACATGCATAATACAAGCGCCGCTAGTGTAGTGGTATCATACAAGATTCCCATTCTTGTGACCCGGGTTCGATTCCCGGGCGGTGCATGCAAGACGGTCTGAATTTGTGTTGAGTAGGGGACGGAAGAATAGAGAAAGGTACAGAACTCTGAAATAGACATTTGAAATCTCTTCCATCGGCAGAGTCTTGAGAGATTCCCATTCTTGTGACCAGGGTTCAATTCCCATGCAGTGTTTGTATTAATCCAACTTCAAACAAAGAAGTGTTTATTTGGTGTAGGTTTATGATTCTCACTTAGGTTGCGAGAGGTCCAGGGTCCAAATCAATACAAAACAATACAAGCGCCGCTAGTGTAGTGGTATCGTACAAGATTCCCATTCTTGTGACCCGGGTTCGATTCCCGGGCGCTGCATGCAAGACGGTCTGAATATGGGTTGAGTAGGGGACAAAATAATAGAGAAAGGTACAGAACTCTGAAATGGACTTTTGAAAT
Source organism: Gymnodraco acuticeps (assembly GCF_902827175.1). Classification (NCBI taxonomy): domain Eukaryota; kingdom Metazoa; phylum Chordata; class Actinopteri; order Perciformes; family Bathydraconidae; genus Gymnodraco; species Gymnodraco acuticeps. The sequence goes on from NW_022991295.1 coordinate 217,292, forward strand.
TTCTTCCAGGCGGCGGAGTTGAGAGAGCCAGAGTTATTTGTAACCACTGCAACATTGAATTTTCTTATCACTGGACTCTTAGGGTAACTTGTTCTTCTATAGCTAACTATATGACAAAAAGCTAATGCACTAGCAATTTTGAAGACGATGACTACAGACTTGTGAGGCCACAATATTAAGGATACACAGGGCACTACAACATCTAGGAAAACCAAAAAAAACACTGTAATAGTAAATATATTGATAGTTATATTATTTATAAACAAGCATTATACAAGCGCCGCTAGTGTAGTGGTATCATACAAGATTCCCATTCTTGTGACCTGGGTTCGTTTCCCGGGCGGTGCATGCAAGACGGTCTGAATTTGTGTTGAGTAGGGGACGGAAGAATAGAGAAAGGTACAGAACTCTGAAATAGACATTTGAAATCTCTTCCATCGGCAGAGTCTTGAGAGATTCCCATTCTTGTGACCAGGGTTCAATTCCCATGCAGTGTTTGTATTAATCCAACTTCAAACAAAGAAGTGTTTATTTGGTGTAGGTTTATGATTCTCACTTAGGTTGCGAGATGTTCAAGGTCCAAATCAATACAAAACAATACAAGCGCCGCTAGTGTAGTGGTATCATACAAGATTCCCATTCTTGTGACCCGGGTTCGATTCCCATGCAGTGTTTGTATTAATCCAACTTCAAACAACAAAGTGTTTATTTGGTCTAGGTTTATGATTCTCACTTAGGTTGCGAGAGGTCCAGGGTCCAAATCAATACTAAACAATACAAGCGCCGATAGTGTAGTCGTATCATACAAGATTCCCATTCTTGTGACCCGGGTTCGATTCCCGGGCGGTGCATGCAAGACGGTCTGAATATGGGTTGAGTAGGGGATGGAATAATAGAGAAAGGTACAGAACTCTGAAATGGACATTTGAAATCTCTTCCAGGCGGCGGATTTGAGAGAGCCAGAGTTATTTGTAACCACTGCAACATTGAATTTTCTTTGACTGGACTCTAAGGGTAACTTGTTCTTCTATAGCTAACTATATGACAAAAAGCTAATGCACTAGCAATTTTGAAGACGATGACTACAGACTTGTGAGGCCACAATATTAAGGATACACAGGGCACTCCAACATCTAGGAAAACCAAAAAAACACTGTAATAGTAAATATATTGATAGTTATATTATTTATAAACAAGCATTATACAAGCGCCGCTAGTGTAGTGGTATCATACAAGATTCCCATTCTTGTGACCCCGGTTCGATTCCCGGGCGGTGCATGCAAGACGGTCTGAATATGGGTTGAGTAGGCGATGGAATAATAGAGAAAGGTACAGAACTCTGAAATGGACATTTTAAATCTCTTCCAGGCGGCGGATTTGAGAGAGCCAGAGTTATTTGTAACCACTGCAACATTGCATTTTCTTATCACTGGACTCTAAGGGTAACTTGTTCTTCTATAGCTAACTATATGACAAAAAGCTAATGAAATAGCAATTTTGAAGACGATGACTACAGACTTGTGAGGCCACAATATTAAGGATACACAGGGCACTCCAACATCTAGGAAAACCAAAAAAACACTGTAATAGTAAATATATTGATAGTTATATTATTTATAAACAAGCATTATACAAGCGCCGCTAGTGTAGTGGTATCATACAAGATTCCCATTCTTGTGACCCGGGTTCGATTCCCGGGCGGTGCATGCAAGACGGTCTGAATATGAGTTGAGTAGGGGACAAAAGAATAGAGAAGGGTACAGAACTCTGAAATGGACATTTTAAATCTCTTCCAGGCGGCGGAGTTGAGAGAGCCAGAGTTATTTGTAACCACTGCAACATTGAATTTTCTTTGACTGGACTCTAAGGGTAACGTGTTCTTCTATAGCTAACTATATGACAACAAGCTAATGCACTAGCAATTTTGAAGACGATGACTACAGACTTGTGAGGCCACAATATTAAGGATACACAGGGCACTCCAACATCTAGGAAAACCAAAAAACACTGTAATAGTAAATATATTGATAGTTATTTTATTTATAAACATGCATAATACAAGCGCCGCTAGTGTAGTGGTATCATACAAGATTCCCATTCTTGTGACCCGGGTTCGATTCCCGGGCGGTGCATGCAAGACGGTCTGAATATGGGTTGAGTAGGGGACGGAAGAATAGAGAAAGGTACAGAACTCTGAAATAGACGTTTGAAATCTCTTCCATCGGCAGAGTCTTGAGAGATTCCCATTCTTGTGACCAGGGTTCAATTCAATTGCAGTGTTTGTATTAATCCAACTTCAAACAAAGAAGTGTTTATTTGGTGTAGGTTTATGATTCTCACTTAGGTTGCGAGAGGTCCAGGTTCCAAATCAATACAAAACAATACAAGCGCCGCTAGTGTAGTGGTATCATACAAGATTCCCATTCTTGTGACCCGGGTTCGATTCCCGGGCGGTGCATGCAAGACGTTCTTAATATGGGTTGAGTAGGCGATGGAATAATAGAGAAAGGTACAGAACTCTGAAATGGACATTTGAAATCTCTTCCAGGCGGCGGATTTGAGAGAGCCAGAGTTATTTGTAACCACTGCAACATTGAATTTTCTTATCACTGGACTCTTAGGGTAACTTGTTCTTCTATAGCTAACTATATGACAAAAAGCTAATGCACTAGCAATTTTGAAGACGATGACTTGTGAGGCCACAATATTAAGGATACACAGGGCACTACAACATCTAGGAAAACCAAAAAAACACTGTAATAGTAAATATATTGATAGTTATATTATTTATAAACAAGCATTATACAAGCGCCGCTAGTGTAGTGGTATCATACAAGATTCCCATTCTTGTGACCTGGATTCGTTTCCCGGGCGGTGCATGCAAGACGGTCTGAATTTGTGTTGAGTAGGGGACGGAAGAATAGAGAAAGGTACAGAACTCTGAAATAGACATTTGAAATCTTTTCCATCGGCAGAGTCTTGAGAGATTCCCATTCTTGTGACCAGGGTTCAATTCCCATGCAGTGTTTGTATTAATCCAACTTCAAACAAAGAAGTGTTTATTTGGTGTAGGTTTATGATTCTCACTTAGGTTGCGAGAGGTCCAGGGTCCAAATCAATACAAAACAATACATGCGCCGCTAGTGTAGTGGTATCATACAAGATTCCCATTCTTGTGACCCGGGTTCGATTCCCGGGCGGTGCACGCAAGATGGTCTGAATATGGGTTGAGTAGGGGACGGAAGAATAGAGAAAGGTACAGAACTCTGAAATGGACAATTTAAATCTCTTCCAGGCGGCGGATTTGAGAGAGCCAGAGTTATTTGTAACCACTGCAACATTGAATTTTCTTATCACTGGACTCTAAGGGTAACTTGTTCTTCTATAGCTAACTATATGACAACAAGCTAATGCACTAGCAATTTTGAAGACGATGACTACAGACTTGTGAGGCCACAATATTAAGGATACACAGGGCACTCCAACATCTAGGAAAACCAAAAAAACACTGTAATAGTAAATATATTGATAGTTATATTATTTATAAACAAGCATAATACAAGCGCCGCTATTGTAGTGGTATCATACAAGATTCCCATTCTTGTGACCCGGGTTCGATTCCCATGCAGTGTTTGTATTAATCCAACTTCAAACAACAAAGTGTTTATTTGGTCTAGGTTTATGATTCTCACTTAGGTTGCGAGAGGTCCAGGGTCCAAATCAATACTAAACAATACAAGCGCCGATAGTGTAGTGGTATCATACAAGATTCCCATTCTTGTGACCTGGGTTCGATTCCCGGGCGGTGCATGCAAGACGGTCTGAATATGGGTTGAGTAGGGGATGGAATAATAGAGAAAGGTACAGAACTCTGAAATAGACGTTTGAAATCTCTTCCATCGGCAGAGTTTTGAGAGATTCCCATTCTTGTGACCCGGGTTCAATTCCCATGCAGTGTTTGTATTAATCAAACTTCAAACAAAGAAGTGTTTATTTAGTGTAGGTTTATGATTCTCACTTAGGTTGCGAGAGGTCCAGGGTCCAAATCAATACAAAAACAATACAAGCGCCGCTAGTGTAGTGGTATCATACAAGATTCCCATTCTTGTGACCCGGGTTCGATTCCCGGGCGGTGCATGCAAGACGTTCTTAATATGGGTTGAGTAGGCGATGGAATAATAGAGAAAGGTACAGAACTCTGAAATGGACATTTGAAATCTCTTCCATCGGCAGAGTTTTGAGAGATTCCCATTCTTGTGACCCGGGTTAGATTCCCGGGCGGTGCATGCAAGACGGTCTGAATATGGGTTGAGTAGGGGACGGAAGAATAGAGAAAGGTACAGAACTCTGAAATAGACGTTTGAAATCTCGTCCATCGGCAGAGTTTTGAGAGATTCCCATTCTTGTGACCAGGGTTCAATTCCATGCAGTGTTTGTATTAATCCAACTTCAAACAAAGAAGTGTTTATTTGGTCGAGGTTTATGATTCTCACTTAGGTTGCGAGAGGTCCAGGGTCCAAATCAATACAAAAACAATACAAGCGCCGCTAGTGTAGTGGTATCATACAAGATTCCCATTCTTGTGACCCGGGTTCGATTCCCGGGCGGTGCATGCAAGACGGTCTGAATATGGGTTGAGTAGGGCACAAAAGAATAGAGAAAGGTACAGAACTCTGAAATGGACATTTTAAATCTCTTCCAGGCGGCGGAGTTGAGAGAGCCAGAGTTATTTGTAACCACTGCAACATTGAATTTTCTTATCACTGGACTCTAAGGGTAACTTGTTCTTCTATAGCTAACTATAGGACAAAAAGCTAATGCACTAGCAATTTTGAAGACGATGACTACAGACTTGTGAGGCCACAATATTAAGGATACACAGGGCACTCCAACATCTAGGAAAACCAAAAAACACTGTAATAGTAAATATATTGATAGTTATATTATTTATAAACATGGATAATACAAGCGCCGCTAGTGTAGTGGTATCATACAAGATTCCCATTGTTGTGACCCGGGTTCGATTCCCGGGCGGTGCATGCAAGACGGTCTGAATATGGGTTGAGTAGGGGACGGAAGAATAGCGAAAGGTACAGAACTCTGAAATAGACGTTTGAAATCTCTTCCATCGGCAGAGTTTTGAGAGATTCCCATTCTTGTGACCAGGGTTCAATTCCCATGCAGTGTTTGTATTAATCCAACTTCAAACAAAGAAGTGTTTATTTGGTGTAGGTTTATGATTCTCACTTAGGTTGCGAGAGGTCCAGGGTCCAAATCAATACAAAACAATACAAGCGCCGCTAGTGTAGTGGTATCATACAAGATTCCCATTCTTGTGACCCGGGTTCGATTCCCGGGCGGTGCATGCAAGATGGTCTGAATATGGGTTCAGTAGGGGACAAAAGAATAGAGAAAGGTACAGAACTCTGAAATGGACATTTGAAATCTCTTCCATCGGCAGAGTTTTGAGAGATTCCCATTCTTGTGACCCGGGTTCGATTCCCGGGCGGTGCATGCAAGACGGTCTGAATATGGGTTGAGTAGGGGACAAAAGAATAGAGAAAGGTGCAGAACTCTGAAATGGAAATTTTAAATCTCTTCCAGGCGGCGGAGTTGAGAGAGCCAGAGTTATTTGTAACCACTGCAACATTGAATTTTCTTTGACTGGACTCTAAGGGTAACTTGTTCTTCTATAGCTAACTTTATGACAAAAAGCTAATGCACTAGCCATTTTGAAGACGATGACTACGGACTTGTGAGGCCACAATATTAAGGATACACAGGGCACTCCAACATCTAGGAAAACCAAAAAACACTGTAATAGTAAATATATTGATAGTTATTTTATTTATAAACATGCATAATACAAGCGCCGCTAGTGTAGTGATATCATACAAGATTCCCATTCTTGTGACCCGGGTTCGATTCCCGGGCGGTGCATGCAAGGCGGTCTGAATATGGGTTGAGTAGGGGATGGAATAATAGAGAAAGGTACAGAACTCTGAAATGGACATTTGAAATCTCTTCCATCGGCAGAGTTTTGAGAGATTCCCATTATTGTGACCCGGGTTCGATTCCCGGGTGGTGCATTCAAGACGGTCTGAATATGGGTTGAGTAGGGGACGGAAGAATAGAGAAAGGTACAGAACTCTGAAATAGACGTTTGAAATCTCTTCCATCGGCAGAGTTTTGAGAGATTCCCATTCTTGTGACCAGGGTTCAATTCCCATGCAGTGTTTGTATTAATCCAACTTCAAACAAAGAAGTGTTTATTTGGTCGAGGTTTATGATTCTCACTTAGGTTGCGAGAGGTCCAGGGTCCAAATCAATACAAAACAATACAAGCGCCGCTAGTGTAGTGGTATCATACAAGATTCCCATTCTTGTGACCTGGTTTCGATTCCCGGGCGGTGCATGCAAGATGGTCTGAATATGGGTTGAGTAGGGGACGGAAGAATAGAGAAAGGTACAGAACTCTGAAATAGACGTTTGAAATCTCTTCCGTCGGCGGAGTTTTGAGTGATTCCCATTCTTGTGACCTGGGTTAAATTCCCATGCAGTGTTTGTATTAATCCAACTTCAAACAAAGAAGTGTTTATTTGGTGTGGGTTTATGATTCTCACTTAGGTTGCGAGAGGTCCAGGGTCCAAATCAATACAAAACAATACAGGCGCCGCTAGTGTAGTGGTATCATACAAGATTCCCATTCTTGTGACCAGGGTTCGATTCCCGGGTGGTGCATGCAAGACGGTCTGAATATGGGTTGAGTAGGGGATGGAAGAATAGAGAATTGTACAGAACTCTGAAATAGACATTTTAAATCTCTTCCAGGCGGCGGATTTGAGAAAGCCATAGTTATTTGTAACCACTGCAACATTGAATTTTCTTATCACTGGACTCTAAGGGTAACTTGTTCTTCTATAGCTAACTATATGACAAAAAGCTAATGCACTAGCAATTTTGAAGACGATGACTACAGACTTATGAGGCCACAATATTAAGGATACACAGGGCACTCCAACATCTAGGAAAACCAAAAAACACTGTAATAGTAAATATATTGATAGTTATATTATTTATAAACAAGCGTTATACAAGCGCCGCTAGTGTAGTGGTATCATACAAGATTCCCATTCTTGTGACCCGGGTTCGATTCCCGGGCGGTGCATGCAAGACGGTCTGAATATGGGTTGAGTAGGGGACGGAAGAATAGAGAAAGGTACAGAACTCTGAAATAGATGTTTGAAATCTCTTCCATCGGCAGAGTTTTGAGAGATTCCCATTCTTGTGACCAGGGTTCAATTCCCATGCAGTGTTTGTATTAATCCAACTTCAAACAAAGAAGTGTTTATTTGGTGTAGGTTTATGATTCTCACTTAGGTTGCGAGAGGTCCAGGGTCCCAATCAATACAAAACAATACAAGCGCCGCTAGTGTAGTGGTATCATACAAGATTCCCATTCTTGTGACCCGGGTTCGATTCCCGGGCGGTGCATGCAAGACGTTCTTAATATGGGTTGAGTAGGCGATGGAATAATAGAGAAAGGTACAGAACTCTGAAATGGACATTTGAAATCTCTTCCAGGCGGCGGATTTGAGAGAGCCAGAGTTATTTGTAACCACTGCAACATTGAATTTTCTTATCACTGGACTCTAAGCGTAACTTGTTCTTCTATAGCTAACTATAGGACAAAAAGCTAATGCACTAGCAATTTTGAAGACGATGACTACAGACTTGTGAGGCCACAATATTAAGGATACACAGGGCACTCCAACATCTAGGAAAACCAAAAAACACTGTAATAGTAAATATATTGATAGTTATATTATTTATAAACATGGATAATACAAGCGCCGCTAGTGTAGTGGTATCATACAAGATTCCCATTGTTGTGACCCGGGTTCGATTCCCGGGCGGTGCATGCAAGACGGTCTGAATATGGGTTGAGTAGGGGACGGAAGAATAGCGAAAGGTACAGAACTCTGAAATAGACGTTTGAAATCTCTTCCATCGGCAGAGTTTTGAGAGATTCCCATTCTTGTGACCAGGGTTCAATTCCCATGCAGTGTTTGTATTAATCCAACTTCAAACAAAGAAGTGTTTATTTGGTGTAGGTTTATGATTCTCACTTAGGTTGCGAGAGGTCCAGGGTCCAAATCAATACAAAACAATACAAGCGCCGCTAGTGTAGTGGTATCATACAAGATTCCCATTCTTGTGACCCGGGTTCGATTCCCGGGCGGTGCATGCAAGATGGTCTGAATATGGGTTCAGTAGGGGACAAAAGAATAGAGAAAGGTACAGAACTCTGAAATGGACATTTGAAATCTCTTCCATCGGCAGAGTTTTGAGAGATTCCCATTCTTGTGACCCGGGTTCGATTCCCGGGCGGTGCATGCAAGACGGTCTGAATATGGGTTGAGTAGGGGACAAAAGAATAGAGAAAGGTGCAGAACTCTGAAATGGAAATTTTAAATCTCTTCCAGGCGGCGGAGTTGAGAGAGCCAGAGTTATTTGTAACCACTGCAACATTGAATTTTCTTTGACTGGACTCTAAGGGTAACTTGTTCTTCTATAGCTAACTTTATGACAAAAAGCTAATGCACTAGCCATTTTGAAGACGATGACTACGGACTTGTGAGGCCACAATATTAAGGATACACAGGGCACTCCAACATCTAGGAAAACCAAAAAACACTGTAATAGTAAATATATTGATAGTTATTTTATTTATAAACATGCATAATACAAGCGCCGCTAGTGTAGTGGTATCATACAAGATTCCCATTCTTGTGACCCGGGTTCGATTCCCGGGCGGTGCATGCAAGACGGTCTGAATATGGGTTGAGTAGGGGATGGAATAATAGAGAAAGGTACAGAACTCTGAAATGGACATTTGAAATCTCTTCCATCGGCAGAGTTTTGAGAGATTCCCATTCTTGTGACCCGGGTTCGATTCCCGGGTGGTGCATTCAAGACGGTCTGAATATGGGTTGAGTAGGGGACGGAAGAATAGAGAAAGGTACAGAACTCTGAAATAGACGTTTGAAATCTCTTCCATCGGCAGAGTTTTGAGAGATTCCCATTCTTGTGACCAGGGTTCAATTCCCATGCAGTGTTTGTATTAATCCAACTTCAAACAAAGAAGTGTTTATTTGGTCGAGGTTTATGATTCTCACTTAGGTTGCGAGAGGTCCAGGGTCCAAATCAATACAAAACAATACAAGCGCCGCTAGTGTAGTGGTATCATACAAGATTCCCATTCTTGTGACCTGGTTTCGATTCCCGGGCGGTGCATGCAAGATGGTCTGAATATGGGTTGAGTAGGGGACGGAAGAATAGAGAAAGGTACAGAACTCTGAAATAGACGTTTGAAATCTCTTCCGTCGGCGGAGTTTTGAGTGATTCCCATTCTTGTGACCTGGGTTAAATTCCCATGCAGTGTTTGTATTAATCCAACTTCAAACAAAGAAGTGTTTATTTGGTGTGGGTTTATGATTCTCACTTAGGTTGCGAGAGGTCCAGGGTCCAAATCAATACAAAACAATACAGGCGCCGCTAGTGTAGTGGTATCATACAAGATTCCCATTCTTGTGACCAGGGTTCGATTCCCGGGTGGTGCATGCAAGACGGTCTGAATATGGGTTGAGTAGGGGATGGAAGAATAGAGAATTGTACAGAACTCTGAAATAGACATTTTAAATCTCTTCCAGGCGGCGGATTTGAGAAAGCCATAGTTATTTGTAACCACTGCAACATTGAATTTTCTTATCACTGGACTCTAAGGGTAACTTGTTCTTCTATAGCTAACTATATGACAAAAAGCTAATGCACTAGCAATTTTGAAGACGATGACTACAGACTTATGAGGCCACAATATTAAGGATACACAGGGCACTCCAACATCTAGGAAAACCAAAAAACACTGTAATAGTAAATATATTGATAGTTATATTATTTATAAACAAGCGTTATACAAGCGCCGCTAGTGTAGTGGTATCATACAAGATTCCCATTCTTGTGACCCGGGTTCGATTCCCGGGCGGTGCATGCAAGACGGTCTGAATATGGGTTGAGTAGGGGACGGAAGAATAGAGAAAGGTACAGAACTCTGAAATAGATGTTTGAAATCTCTTCCATCGGCAGAGTTTTGAGAGATTCCCATTCTTGTGACCAGGGTTCAATTCCCATGCAGTGTTTGTATTAATCCAACTTCAAACAAAGAAGTGTTTATTTGGTGTAGGTTTATGATTCTCACTTAGGTTGCGAGAGGTCCAGGGTCCCAATCAATACAAAACAATACAAGCGCCGCTAGTGTAGTGGTATCATACAAGATTCCCATTCTTGTGACCCGGGTTCGATTCCCGGGCGGTGCATGCAAGACGTTCTTAATATGGGTTGAGTAGGCGATGGAATAATAGAGAAAGGTACAGAACTCTGAAATGGACATTTGAAATCTCTTCCAGGCGGCGGATTTGAGAGAGCCAGAGTTATTTGTAACCACTGCAACATTGAATTTTCTTATCACTGGACTCTAAGCGTAACTTGTTCTTCTATAGCTAACTATATGACAAAAAGCTAATGCACTAGCCATTTTGAAGACGATGACTACAGACTTGTGAGGCCACAATATTAAGGATACACAGGGCACTCCAACATCTAGGAAAACCAAAAAACACTGTAATAGTAAATATATTGATAGTTATTTTATTTATAAACATGCATAATACAAGCGCCGCTAGTGTAGTGGTATCATACAAGATTCCCATTCTTGTGACCCGGGTTCGATTCCCGGGCGGTGCATGCAAGACGGTCTGAATATGGGTTCAGTAGGGGACTAAAGAATAGAGAAAGGTACAGAACTCTGAAATAGATGTTTGAAATCTCTTCCATCGGCAGAGTTTTGAGAGATTCCCATTCTTGTGACCAGGGTTCGATTCCCGGGCGGTGCATGCAAGACGGTCTGAATATGGGTTGAGTAGGGGATGGAAGAATAGAGAAAGGTACAGAACTCTGAAATAGACATTTTAAATCTCTTCCAGGCGGCGGAGTTGAGAGAGCCAGAGTTATTTGTAACCACTGCAACATTGAATTTTCTTATCACTGGACTCTAAGCGTAACTTGTTCTTCTATAGCTAACTATATGACAAAAAGCTAATGCACTAGCAATTTTGAAGACGATGACTACAGACTTGTGAGGCCACAATATTAAGGATACACAGGGCACTCCAACATCTAGGAAAACCACAAAAACACTGTAATAGTAAATATATTGATAGTTATATTATTTATAAACAAGCATTATACAAGCGCCGCTAGTGTAGTGGTATCATACAAGATTCCCATTCTTGTGACCCGGGTTCGATTCCCGGGCGGTGCATGCAAGATGGTCTGAATATGGGTTGAGTAGGGGACGGAAGAATAGAGAAAGGTACAGAACTCTGAAATAGACGTTTGAAATCTCTTCCGTCGGCGGAGTTTTGAGTGATTCCCATTCTTGTGACCTGGGTTCAATTCCCATGCAGTGTTTGTATTAATCCAACTTCAAACAAAGAAGTGTTTATTTGGTGTGGGTTTATGATTCTCACTTAGGTTGCGAGAGGTCCAGGGTCCAAATCAATACAAAACAATACAGGCGCCGCTAGTGTAGTGGTATCATACAAGATTCCCATTCTTGTGACCAGGGTTCGATTCCCGGGCGGTGCATGCAAGACGGTCTGAATATGGGTTGAGTAGGGGATGGAAGAATAGAGAATTGTACAGAACTCTGAAATAGACATTTTAAATCTCTTCCAGGCGGCGGATTTGAGAGAGCCAGAGTTATTTGTAACCACTGCAACATTGAATTTTCTTATCACTGGACTCTAAGGGTAACTTGTTCTTCTATAGCTAACTATATGACAAAAAGCTAATGCACTAGCAATTTTGAAGACGATGACTACAGACTTGTGAGGCCACAATATTAAGGATACACAGGGCACTCCAACATCTAGGAAAACCAAAAAACACTGTAATAGTAAATATATTGATAGTTATATTATTTATAAACAAGCGTTATACAAGCGCCGCTAGTGTAGTGGTATCATACAAGATTCCCATTCTTGTGACCCGGGTTCGATTCCCGGGCGGTGCATGCAAGACGGTCTGAATATGGGTTGAGTAGGGGACGGAAGAATAGAGAAAGGTACAGAACTCTGAAATAGATGTTTGAAATCTCTTCCATCGGCAGAGTTTTGAGAGATTCCCATTCTTGTGACCAGGGTTCAATTCCCATGCAGTGTTTGTATTAATCCAACTTCAAACAAAGAAGTGTTTATTTGGTGTAGGTTTATGATTCTCACTTAGGTTGCGAGAGGTCCAGGGTCCAAATCAATACAAAACAATACAAGCGCAGCTAGTGTAGTGGTATCATACAAGATTCCCATTCTTGTGACCCGGGTTCGATTCCCGGGCGGTGCATGCAAGACGGTCTGAATATGGGTTCAGTAGGGGAGAAAAGAATAGAGAAAGGTAAAGAACTCTGAAATAGACGTTTGAAATCTCTTCCATCGGCAGAGTTTTGAGAGATTCCCATTCTTGTGACCCGGGTTCGATTCCCGGGCGGTCCATGCAAGACGGTCTGAATATGGGTTGAGTAGGGGACAAAAGAATAGAGAAAGGTACAGAACTCTGAAATGGACTTTTGAAATCTCTTCCAGGCGGTGGAGTTGAGAGAGCCAGAGTTATTTGTAACCACTGCAACATTGAATTTTCTTATCACTGGACTCTAAGGGTAACTTGTTCTTCTATAGCTAACTATATGACAAAAAGCTAATGCACTAGCAATTTTGAAGACGATGATTACAGACTTGTGAGGCCACAATATTAAGGATACACAGGGCACTCCAACATCTAGGAAAACCAAAAAACACTGTAATAGTAAATCTATTGATAGTTATATTATTTATAAACAAGCATAATACAAGCGCCGCTAGTGTAGTGGTATCATACAAGATTCCCATTCTTGTGACCCGGGTTGGATTCCCGGGCGGTGCATGCAGGACGGTCTGAATATGGGTTGATTAGGGGACAGAAGAATAGAGAAAGGTACAGAACTCTGAAATAGACGTTTGAAATCTCTTCCATCGGCAGACTTTTGACAGATTCCCATTCTTGTGACCCGGGTTCGATTCCCGGGCGGTGCATGCAAGACGGTCTGAATATGGGTTGAGTAGGGGACAAAAGAATAGAGAAAGGTACAGAACTCTGAAATAGACATTTGAAATCTCTTCCATCGGCAGAGTTTTGAGAGATTCCCATTCTTGTGACCAGGGTTCAATTCCCATGCAGTGTTTGTATTAATCCAACTTCAAACAAAGAAGTGTTTATTTGGTTTAGGGTTATGATTCTCACTTAGGTTGCGAGAGGTCCAGGGTCCAAATCAATACTAAACAATACAAGCGCCGCTAGTGTAGTGATATCATACAATATTCCCATTCTTGTGACCCGGGTTCGATTCCCGGGCGGTGCATGCAAGGCGGTCTGAATATGGGTTGAGTAGGGGATGGAATAATAGAGAAAGGTACAGAACTCTGAAATGGACATTTGAAATCTCTTCCATCGGCAGAGTTTTGAGAGATTCCCATTATTGTGACCCGGGTTCGATTCCCGGGTGGTGCATGCAAGACGGTCTGAATATGGGTTGAGTAGGGGACAAAAGAATAGAGAAAGGTACAGAACTCTGAAATGGACTTTTGAAATCTCTTCCATCGGCAGAGTTTTGAGAGATTCCCATTCTTGTGACCAGGGTTCAATTCCCATGCAGTGTTTGTATTAATCCAACTTCAAACAAAGAAGTGTTTATTTGGTTTAGGGTTATGATTCTCACTTAGGTTGCGAGAGGTCCAGGGTCCAAATCAATACTAAACAATACAAGCGCCGCTAGTGTAGTGATATCATACAATATTCCCATTCTTGTGACCCAGGTTCGATTCCCGGGCGGTGCATGCAAGGCGGTCTGAATATGGGTTGAGTAGGGGATGGAATAATAGAGAAAGGTACAGAACTCTGAAATGGACATTTGAAATCTCTTCCATCGGCAGAGTTTTGAGAGATTCCCATTATTGTGACCCGGGTTCGATTCCCGGGTGGTGCATGCAAGACGGTCTGAATATGGGTTGAGTAGGGGACAAAAGAATAGAGAAAGGTACAGAACTCTGAAATGGACTTTTGAAATCTCTTCCATCGGCAGAGTTTTGAGAGATTCCCATTCTTGTGACCAGGGTTCGATTCCCATGCAGTGTTTGTATTAATCCAACTTCAAACAAAGAAGTGTTTATTTGGTCGAGGTTTATGATTCTCACTTAGGTTGCGAGAGGTCCAGGGTCCAAATCAATACAAAACAATACAAGCGCCGCTAGTGTAGTGGTATCATACAAGATTCCCATTCTTGTGACCCGGGTTCGATTCCCGGGCGGTGCATGCAAGACGGTCTGAATATGGGTTGAGTAGGGCACAAAAGAATAGAGAAAGGTACAGAACTCTGAAATGGACATTTTAAATCTCTTCCAGGCGGCGGAGTTGAGAGAGCCAGAGTTATTTGTAACCACTGCAACATTGAATTTTCTTATCACTGGACTCTAAGGGTAACGTGTTCTTCTATAGCTAACTATATGACAAAAAGCTAATGCACTAGCAATTTTGAAGACGATGACTACAGACTTGTGAGGCCACAATATTAAGGATACACAGGGCACTCCAACATCTAGGAAAACCAAAAAACACTGTAATAGTAAATATATTGATAGTTATATTATTTATAAACAAGCGTTATACAAGCGCCGCTAGTGTAGTGGTATCATACAAGATTCCCATTCTTGTGACCCGGGTTCGATTCCCGGGCGGTGCATGCAAGACGGTCTGAATATGGGTTGAGTAGGGGACGGAAGAATAGAGAAAGGTACAGAACTCTGAAATAGAAGTTTGAAATCTCTTCCATCGGCAGAGTTTTGAGAGATTCCCATTCTTGTGACCAGGGTTCAATTCCCATGCAGTGTTTGTATTAATCCAACTTCAAACAAAGAAGTGTTTATTTGGTGTAGGTTTATGATTCTCACTTAGGTTGCGAGAGGTCCAGGGTCCAAATCAATACAAAAACAATACAAGCGCCGCTAGTGTAGTGGTATCATACAAGATTCCCATTCTTGTGACCCGCGTTCGATTCCCGGGTGGTGCATGCAAGACGGTCTGAATATGGGTTGAGTAGGGTACGGAAGAATAGAGAAAGGTACAGAACTCTGAAATAGACGTTTGAAATCTCTTCCATCGGCAGAGTTTTGAGAGATTCCCATTCTTGTGACCAGGGTTCAATTCCCATGCAGTGTTTGTATTAATCCAACTTCAAACAAAGAAGTGTTTATTTGGTGTAGGTTTATGATTCTCACTTAGGTTGCGAGAGGTCCAGGGTCCAAATCAATACAAAACAATACAAGCGCAGCTAGTGTAGTGGTATCATACAAGATTCCCATTCTTGTGACCCAGGTTCGATTCCCGGGCGGTGCATGCAAGACGGTCTGAATATGGGTTCAGTAGGGGAGAAAAGAATAGAGAAAGGTAAAGAACTCTGAAATAGATGTTTGAAATCTCTTCCATCGGCAGAGTTTTGAGAGATTCCCATTCTTGTGACCCGGGTTCGATTCCCGGGCGGTCCATGCAAGACGGTCTGAATATGGGTTGAGTAGGGGACAAAAGAATAGAGAAATGTACAGAACTCTGAAATGGACTTTTGAAATCTCTTCCAGGCGGTGGAGTTGAGAGAGCCAGAGTTATTTGTAACCACTGCAACATTGAATTTTCTTATCACTGGACTCTAAGGGTAACTTGTTCTTCTATAGCTAACTATATGACAAAAAGCTAATGCACTAGCAATTTTGAAGACGATGACTACAGACTTGTGAGGCCACAATATTAAGGATACACAGGGCACTCCAACATCTAGGAAAACCAAAAAACACTGTAATAGTAAATATATTGATAGTTATATTATTTATAAACAAGCGTTATACAAGCGCCGCTAGTGTAGTGGTATCATACAAGATTCCCATTCTTGTGACCCGGGTTCGATTCCCGGGCGGTGCATGCAAGACGGTCTGAATATGGGTTGAGTAGGGGACGGAAGAATAGAGAAAGGTACAGAACTCTGAAATAGACGTTTGAAATCTCTTCCATCGGCAGAGTTTTGAGAGATTCCCATTTTTGTGACCAGGGTTCAATTCCCATGCAGTGTTTGTATTAATCCAACTTCAAACAAAGAAGTGTTTATTTGGTGTAGGTTTATGATTCTCACTTAGGTTGCGAGAGGTCCATGGTCCCAATCAATACAAAACAATACAAGCGCCGCTAGTGTAGTGGTATCATACAAGATTCCCATTCTTGTGACCCGGGTTCGATTCCCGGGCGGTTTATGCAAGACGGTCTGAATATGGGTTGAGTAGGGCACAAAAGAATAGAGAAAGGTGCAGAACTCTGAAATGGACATTTTAAATCTCTTCCAGGCGGCGGAGTTGAGAGAGCCAGAGTTATTTGTAACCACTGCAACATTGAATTTTCTTATCACTGGACTCTAAGGGTAACGTGTTCTTCTATAGCTAACTATATGACAAAAAGCTAATGCACTAGCAATTTTGAAGACGATGACTACAGACTTGTTAGGCCACAATATTAAGGATACACAGGGCACTCCAACATCTAGGAAAACCAAAAAACACTGTAATAGTAAATATATTGATAGTTATATTATTTATAAACAAGCATTATACAAGCGCCGCTAGTGTAGTGGTATCATACAAGATTCCCATTCTTGTGACCCGGGTTCGATTCCCGGGCGGTGCATGCAAGACGGTCTGAATATGAGTTGAGTAGGGGACGGAAGAATAGAGAAAGTTACAGAACTCTGAAATAGACGTTTGGAATCTCTTCCGTCGGCGGAGTTTTGAGTGATTCCCATTCTTGTGACCTGGGTTCAATTCCCATGCAGTGTTTGTATTAATCCAACTTCAAACAAAGAAGTGTTTATTTGGTGTAGGTTTATGATTCTCACTTAGGTTGCGAGAGGTCCAGGGTCCAAATCAATACAAAACAATACAAGCGCAGCTAGTGTAGTGGTATCATACAAGATTCCCATTCTTGTGACCCGGGTTCGATTCCCGGGCGGTGCATGCAAGACGGTCTGAATATGGGTTCAGTAGGGAGAAAAGAATAGAGAAAGGGAAAGAACTCTGAAATAGACGTTTGAAATCTCTTCCATCGGCAAGAGTTTTGAGAGATTCCCATTCTTGTGACCCGGGTTCGATTCCCGGCGGGGTCCATGCAAGACGGTCTGAATATGGGTTGAGTAGGGGACAAAGAATAGAAGAAAGGTACATAACTCTGAATGGACTTTTGAAATCTCTTCCAGGCGGTGGAGTTGAGAGAGCCAGAGTTATTTGTAACCACTGCAACATTGAATTTTCTTATCACTGGACTCTAAGGGTAACTTGTTCTTCTATAGCTAACTATATGACAAAAAGCTAATGCACTGGCAATTTTGAAGACGATGACTACAGACTTGTGAGGCCACAATATTAAGGATACACAGGGCACTCCAACATCTAGGAAAACCAAAAACACTGTAATTAGTAAATATATTTGAGAGTTATATTATTTATAAACAAGCGTATACAAGCGCCGCTAGTGTAGTGGTATCATACCAGATTCCCATTCTTGTGACCCGGGTTCAATTCCCGGGTGGTGCATGCAAGACGGTCTGAATATGGGTTGAGTAGGGGACGGAAGAATAGAGAAAGGTACAGAACTCTGGAATAGACGTTTGAAATCTCTTCCATCGGCAGAGTTTTGAGAGATTCCCATTTTTGTGACCAGGGTTCAATTCCCATGCAGTGTTTGTATTAATCCAACTTCAAACAAAGAAGTGTTTATTTGGTGTAGGTTTATGATTCCCACTTAGGTTGCGAGAGGTCCATGGTCCCAATCAATACAAAACAATACAAGCGCCGCTAGTGTAGTGGTATCATACAAGATTCCCATTCTTGTGACCCGGGTTGTTTCCCGGGCGGTGCATGCAAGACGTTCTTAATATGGGTTGAGTAGGCGATGGAATAATAGAGAAAGGTACAGAACTCTGAAATGGACATTTGAAATCTCTTCCAGGCGGCGGATTTGAGAGAGCCAGAGTTATTTGTAACCACTGCAACATTGAATTTCTTATCACTGGACTCTAAGCGTAACTTGTTCTTCTATAGCTAACTATATGACAAAAAGCTAATGCACTAGCAATTTTGAAGACGATGACTACAGACTTGTGACGGCCACAATATTAAGGATCACACAGGGCACTCCAACAACTCTATGGAAAACCATCAAAAACACCTGTAATAGTAAATATATTGATAGTTATATTATTTATAACAAGCATTATACAAGCGCCGCTAGTGTAGTGGTATCATACAAGATTCCCATTCTTGTGACCTGGGTTCGATTCCCATGCAGTGTTTGTATTAATCCAACTTCAAAACAAAGAAGTGTTTATTTGGTGTAGGTTTATGATTCTCACTTAGGTTGCGAGAGGGTCCAGGGTCCAAATCAATACAAAACAATACAAGCGCCGCTAGTGTAGTGGGTATCATACAAGATTCCCATTCTTGTGACCCGGGTTTCGATTCCCGGGCGGTGCATGCAAGACGGTCTGAATATGGGTTCAGTAGGCGACAAAAGATAAGAGAAAGGTACAGAACTCTGAAATAGACGTTTGAAATCTCTTCCATCGGCAGAGTTTTGAGAGATTCCCATTCTTGTGACCCGGGTTCGATTCCCATGCAGTGTTTGTATTAATCCAACTTCAAACAAAGAAGTGTTTATTTGGTGTAGGTTTATGATTCTCACTTAGGTTGCGAGAGGTCCAGGGTCCAAATCAATACAAAACAATACAAGCGCCGCTAGTGTAGTGGTATCATACAAGATTCCCATTCTTGTGACCTGGGTTCGATTCCCATGCAGTGTTTGTATTAATCCAACTTCAAACAAAGAAGTGTTTATTTGGTGTAGGTTTATGATTCTCACTTAGGTTGCGAGAGGTCCAGGGTCCAAATCAATACAAAACAATACAAGCGCCGCTAGTGTAGTGGTATCATACAAGATTCCCATTCTTGTGACCCGGGTTCGATTCCCGGGCGGTGCATGCAAGACGGTCTGAATATGGGTTGAGTAGGGGACAAAAGAATAGAGAAAGGTACAGAACTCTGAAATGGACTTTTGAAATCTCTTCCAGGCGGTGGAGTTGAGAGAGCCAGAGTTATTTGTAACCACTACAACATTGAATTTTCTTATCACTGGACTCTAAGGGTAACTTGTTTTTCTATAGCTAACTATATGACAAAAAGCTAATGCACTAGCAATTTGAAGACGATGATTACAGACTGTGAGGCCACAATATTAAGGATACACAGGGCACTCCAACATCTAGGAAACCAAAAAAACCTGTAATAGGTAAATCTATTGATAGTTATAATTATTTATAACAAGCATAATACAAGCGCCGCTAGTGTAGTGGTATCATCACAAGATTCCCATTCTTGTGACCTGGTTCGATTCCCGGGCGGTGCATGTCAAGACGGTCTGAATATGAGTTGAGTAGGGGACGGAAGAATAGAGAAAGGTACAGAACTCTGAAATGGATGTTTGAAATCTCTTCCGTCGGCGGAGTTTTGAGTGATTCCCATTCTTGTGACCTGGGTTCAATTCCCATGCAGTGTTTGTATTAATCCAACTTCAAACAAAGACGTGTTTATTTGGTGTGGGTTTATGATTCTCACTTAGGTTGCGAGAGGTCCAGGGTCCAATCAATACAAACAATACAGGCGCCGCTAGTGTATGGTATCATACAAGATTCCCATCTTGTGACCAGGGTTCGATTCCCGGGCGGTGCATGCAAGACGGTCTGAATATGGGTTGAGTAGGGGATGGAAGAATAGAGAATTGTACAGAACTCTGAAATGGACATTTTAAATCTCTTCCAGGCGGCGGAGTTGAGAGAGCCAGAGTTATTTGTAACCACTGCAACATTGCATTTTCTTATCACTGGACTCTAAGGGTAACTTGTTCTTCTATAGCTAACTATATGACAAAAGCTAATGCACTAGCAATTTTGAAGACGATGACTACAGACTTGTGAGGCCACAATATTAAGGATACACAGGGCACTCCAACATCTAGGAAAACTGAAAAACACTGTAATAGTAAATATATTGATAGTTATTTTATTTATAAAAATGCATAATTCAAGCGCCGCTAGTGTAGTGGTATCATACAAGATTCTATTCTTGTGACCTGGGTTCGATTCCCGGGCGGTGCATGCAAGACGGTCTGAATATGGGTTGAGTAGGGGACGGAAGAATAGCGAAGGTACAGAACTCTGAAATGGACATTTGAAATCTCTTCCATCGGCAGAGTTTTGAGAGATTCCCATTCTTTGTGACCCG